>NW_006799967.1:3458796-3511056 GCF_000485575.1 Poecilia formosa | reverse complement strand
TGTGTCAGAGACACAAAGGTTATAAGAAGAGTTAATTAAAGATGACTAAACACCAGCAGTAGCGAGCTCTTTATTGACTTCAAGAAGAGGTGGAAGTGATATAGACTATATATATATCTATATCTATAGATAGATAGATAGATATTGCTGTCTTATATTGATGGATGTTTTGCAAAAATCTAACCTTTGACCTTGAGCATGTCAGCCATAACAGAAACTTTAAACACATCCTCTAGGTATGAATCGTTTTTGTATGAATGAAGACATTTCCAGAAGTAATGTAATAAAAAATATACTTTAGAAAGCACCAAACCAAAAATAGTTTCAACCTGTCTATAAGTCGGAGATAACTTGAGTATAAGAAAAACTTTTAACAAAGAATAAATGTAAAGTTTCTTTCATGAAAAAAAAAAAAATATTCCATGTGTATCTTGCAATTTGCATCCATAACAGAAATTGTTTTAGGCAAGGCATAGGCACCATCTCTGACTCTTGCCCGGGCCTCATATCAACTTAAATTCGGCCCTGGTGCCAGTTTGTCAGTTGGCTTCCAATGTAGGATTCATAAGTAAAAGAGTGGGGGAATCTTGCCAATACACCCATCACTCAGATCAGCTGTTGGTTTTATCTTTGGAATCTCAAAACAATCAGAGGAACATTCCTGGGATCAACCTGGAATAAATGTCGGAGCAGCTGCTGCCATGTGTTTCAACTTTATAATGGATCCCAGCTGCTCCGTCCAATACACCTGCCACCGCCACATGGTTGGGGAGAGGGCGGGTTGGAGGGAGCCAGACTGGCTAGAAATAATGAATGGACCAGGTTATTTCACCTTGGCTTGGAAGTAAATCCCGTGCTGGTAAGCCTCCTCGTTGTGCAGCGGCAGCCGAGAGTCCGCCACATCGTCCACCAGGTTGTACCTGTTCCTCACAGGCATCCCGGTCTCCCTTTTACTCCTGTACAGTAAAAAAAAAATCACTGAACAGAAGCTGAGCGGATCGATCCAGAAAACGCTACAACAAGCCGGGTGTGCGCGCCCCGCACGGCTCCGTGAGGCACTTCCCGGTGGGAACGCGTTCCATCGCCGCTGCGCGGGGCTCCAACCCGTCCCGACCTCAGGAAGGACAAAACTGCGCGGCTCTTTTGCTCACACACAAAAACAAAAGCAAACACGCACACAGGGTGTCCCCTGCACGTTCTACCTGCCAATAGGGCAAAAATAAATAAATAATTTTTAAAAAGCAGGCAGTGTGTGTGTGTGTGTGTGTTAGTGTGTGCTGTCCCAGGGGAAATCCTCTTTTTCTCTCTCTCTCTCTCTCTCTCTACTCAGGTAATGAGTCCCGCTCCCCCGGAGTCCTGTTTGAATTCCCGTCCACTTGGTCGGATTCAGCACTGCTCTGCAGACGATCAGAGAGTGTCTCCCCCACTCCTTCCCTCCCTCCGTAAAGCACAAAGCGACTCCCTCATTGGAGCGAAGTTCCCAGGCATGATGCAACCGGGAGCTGGGAGGACAGCCAGCAAACAAAGTGAGCCCTCCCCTCAGGAGGCAGGGGGAAAAAAGGTGGGGGGGGGGATGCAATCATGTCTGACTGTTATGATTTTACTGTGTGAAGGCACAGACATGAGAAGAAAATGAGTAAGTCCGGGAGCTACAGAGCCTTTCAAAATGCACCTTAGCTACACATATAAATTACTTTTTTTTTTAGATAGATCAAAGTAAAGGGAACATTATATTCAACTTTTTTTTTTTTTTTACAAATAAAATATGAGAACTGTGTTGCTTTATCCACTCCCTTTACTCTGATACCCGTAAATCAAAGAACAACAACAAAAAAAAACTGCCTGCAGACTAAGTAACACCGCAGACAGGACAAGGTTAACGTTGAAGAGGTTTAAACCATCATAAATTTAGTAATCTGTTAAAAATGACAAAGTTTAGAGGGGGAAATGCCTCAGTAAGAGGCCAGAAAAGAGCAGCAATAATGAGAAAAACTACCCAGAGGCCCATGACACCTCTGCAGGAGCTATAGAGGTCAACAGCTCAGGTGAGAATCTATTGACATGGCAAAAACAAAAAGGTGTAAGAGGTAACAGGAAAGTTATTAAAAGCAGTAAGACTTCCTTATGAAGTTTGACAGAAGACATGTGGGACACACAGCAAATGGGGGGAAATAATTGATCAAAGTTGAACTTTTGTTGAGCACAACAACCCCACAGAGAAGCACAGTGGTGGCAGAATCATGCTGCGACAACGGCTTCCTTGACTGGAATGAAGCTGAATACCGGGAAGAAAACCTACTGTGGGCTGAAAACAGAAGGCGCTACAAATGAAACAGCTCAGATAGAATGGCCTAGTCAAAGCCTGGTGCATCCGGTTGTTGGTTTTAAAATGTTTGTCAAATTGTAGATATGTGCCGTAATTGATCCGTTACTGGTTTTCTTTTCTTTCGTGTCTGGGCTCAGTGAGCTGGTTGCAGGACGTGACGTCCAGCTCAATAAGTTGGTACCTGCCAAAAAATAGAGAAGAAAAAACAGTTGAAAATTTAAACAAGAATCATTTTTTGCATATATATAGGCTACTGCCCCTTATTTATTTATTTATTGTTTTGTTTTTCCTATGAAGTTTGCCTGCATTCCCTCAAATAAGTCTAGAAACAAATCTCTTCGTTTCCTCATTCTCATGCCCTCAGGCCAGATTTCTGATAAAATTATCAAAATTGTCGCAAACATCAATGAGATTGTTTTCATCTTTTGCTATTTTTGCTCAAGAGCCCCCAAATAGCCACTTGATACTAGTGTCACAAATTATTTCACCTTTTTGACACTTCCCTTTCACACGGTAAAGTTGCAAAATGGTAGAAATGCCCCGAGTTGATTCTTGCTCTGCTTTTGTTAGGCTGCGGCTGCTGATGGACTCTGACGTGTCCCACCCTGCAAAGATCTTGAAACGTCAATGAACAAAACATGATTATCCCCTCTGTGGATTGCAAAAGAAAGAGCTTTTACTCTTCCAGCCGCCTATGATCAACATTAACTTACAGCGCCCTCTGTTGGTTTCAAAGGTGACTAAAATCAAAATACAGTTACAGATTGTGTTCTTGAAAACCCCATTCAATCTGAAGGCCTGGCCTGAAGTAGATTTAGATTTGGCAGACAGAAGAAGTGTTCTGCTGACAAATTGTATTAAGATCTGCTCATTGTGGTGGTTTTAAAATCTGGCCAGTTTTGGAAAACTTTATATGAATCTGGATTGTTGTTTCTTTGCATTTACTTATTTGTGTCAGAGCGAATTTCAAAAATAATCCATCAGACAACATGGCTATATATTGTCATAGTTTTGAGTACTTTGTCTTATAAATTAGTGCTGAGGACTTCATGGTCAACTAAACACAGAAGCATTCCTCCTCTAATTCCTGCAGGTCACTAGATGTTTTTACAGGTGTTGTTTTGTGTTTTTTGTTCAAATTGAAAGCCGAGATACTTTAAAAAGCATCTATTAGCTGCAAATTTGAAAAGAGAAGAATATTGAAGTATATTATATTGTGCTGTAGTAAACTTGCTACCTACTTTAGAACTTTAAAGAAATTCTCAGTTGCAGCGAAGGGGGGAAAAAATACAAAGATGTAAGATTTTAATTCCCGTAATTAAATTCCCATTAGTTACATATCAGGCTTTTTATCTGGGGTGTAGAGATAAATTACCAGAGCATAACGACCTAGGTTATCTTGATTTGTGACTACATTACGACTCTGTGCAGCTGCCAGGAATAGCAGAGCGATACATATGAGTGTACAGAAGCACAATGTGAAGAGCGCTCTGATAAATCTGGAGTCTGTTTTGAAGAGCAACATTGTTTTGTCAATTGTAGAAAGATGATTCAGATGTTTTTCTTAAAACCTCTGTTATGTAATATGTGACTGAGTTTTATTCAGAGCAGATTTTATGGGTTTAAAGCACAACTTGAAGGATTGTGCATCATTACCACCCCAAAAGTGTCTTTTTATGGGAAGAAAACCCTTAATAATATATGAGTTGCAGTCATGAGGCCTAATTTATGTAGATGTCACGTTACCAGAGTCAGGCTTTGTCCTTTCATGATACATTAGATTGTGCACTGAAGTGATGCCCCTGCTCTTTTCTAACAGTAGGTCATATATCACTGCAATTACGGTAATGTCTTTTGAGGACTATTATGGTCAGGTCAACCTATTAGAAGCATAGGATGGAGGCTCTGGTAATGTGCTGTGGTCCTGATGTAACACTAGACCTAAAAGTGATCTGATTACATTGATTCTCTTTAAAGTGGAGCAGATTATTAAAAAAATAAATAAATATCAATAAAAATGTAGTTTCTTCCAAGAACGTAGAACATATCTTGGGTTTTGATGATATTCTCTAGCAGGGTGCTAGAGACTAAATCTGGTTTTGCGTGATTCCATTTTAAGCCATGAAGACTCTGTGAAACACACACAAACAAACAAAAACAAACAAAAAACAAAACAAAACAAACAAAAAAAAAACAATAAACAAACAAGCAAACCCAGCACTGGTAGTAGCAAGTTTATTTCACCAAATTCAGAATCAGACTTCACATCACAACACACAATGACTGTACACGTACCTCTTACAGCTAAAACGGCATTAAACACCCGGCGGCAACAGATGAATCAAGCGGGCGAATTGCTCGAACTAAATAAAGACAATAAATCAAATGCGTGTGGACCAGGAGAATAACCAACAGTGATGTTCCTTAAACATTCACCAACACCGGAGATTGCTAAAGTGTTTCAACTGGCTAAAGTGACACGGTAGTTTCAAAGTCGTGCAGCTGGCGCTATGTCTGTGTGATACCTGAGAGCTGTCCCTGGTGGTACATTAAATAAAACTTTATCGGAAACTGACAGAATAGAGACTTTTAGACGGCGAAGGCTGTAAGAGACACATGCAAGCAGCATTCGTTTTTCTGGGGCAAGGCAATAAAAACAGCTAAATCGTACAATCTCCGTCTCGCTTATCATGACTAAGGTAAACCATCACCCTGCCTAATGAGTGGCATGCAGTCCCTGAAGAAAAACACTTCCCTCCATTAAACCGTTAATAATGACCCAATTCTTTTAAAGAAACAGAGAAAGAACAAAAAACAAACAAAAAAAAAAAAACAATTTTACAAAATGTTTTACAAATGGTCACACATCCCAGCTCCCTATAGGCTACACAGGCTGAGCTACACTAAATCAGCTTATCTGGGGATACAAAAAAGAAAAGGACACAAAAGTCTAACACAAAACTAATAAACTGTGTGGAAATCTTTGGACAAACCAGATACATTCAATCCCTTTTGCCTTTGTTCATAAATGCCCACAAGCCACTGTTCAGAGGTTTTTGTGTGCCATGTTATCAGACCTTAATACATCTTCCTATTATGAACTCCAGGTTTGGCTGAAATGGGGTTAAAAACTCAGGAGTCTGAGACTTAATTGATCAAAGCCCATAAAGTCAAAACTGTTCAAAAAGTGAAGGGAATACAAGATTTCTAATTTGATCAAGAAAACAAATGAAAACAAAAGAGGTAAGTAAATACAAAAGCTGTGAAAAAAAAAAAGACAGTGAAGAGGTTAAGGAAACACTTTAGGTTTTATGAATAAACAGAGATCTCCATATTTACTTTCACCCCTGATAAAAACACATTGAAAGCTTTAAAATAGATTTGAATTACTGAAGAAGTAATTTCCCTCACACTGGAAACCCTCCTGAAGTTCTCAAACACAGTGAATCGACATTTCTAAGCACATCCACTGCCAATCCTCCACACTTATGTTTGGTGGGAAGATAAGCTTGGTTCCTCGTCCAACACAACACCAGGTTTAAAAAAAACAACAAAAAAAACGTTCTAATTATTGTTCTCACTGTAAATTTTATCCAAATTATCCAAAAGAAACCCACCTGCCTGTTTTCATGTTTTCCCCATTCATTTTCACATTTTTCTGTAGCAGACTGTCGCGATGCGGTAATAAATGTTATTCCCTTTTGGGCTTTTTAAACATCATTTCCTTAACTGTCTCTGGCTTGATTGGATAATTTAAAACATCAGTTTTAAATGAAAACCGGCACAACAACAAAAACAAGGAATAAACTAAATCCAAACATCATTGTGATTTATGGAATTGCACTGCTCTACTCCCCTTTCATTTTAAATTTGTCCTTTTGCTACAGAGAGCATCGGACATTTTAACTCCCATGTAGTGGGCAGACCTGTGGTTTCTTTTTGATAAACTCAAACTTTATAACGGAAGCATTTCTGCATGTGTTCCATTTTTATTACTAATGTTACATCCCCAGTAAGACTCAGTAGTTTCAAGTGACAGAGTTTCGTTTTCCCTAAAATGCAGCCACACATCTGTGTAGTTATTTGTGGCCTCATCATGCAAGACCAGAAGATTTCAACCTCCGGACCACGATCCTGGCTAGCTTGGCTTTTCGCTCCAAGTCAGGTGGAGGTTTCATGTAAAAATATATATTAAACAGTCAAATTTGTTTGTTCAGCTGGTGGGATAACTACCACTGTAAATTGGTTTTCCTTTCCCCCCCTGAAGAACATAAACTCAGTTCTTACCACTTTTTAACGGTCATACTGTCATTAGTAAATAGTAAAAATGTCAAATCTTTTGCTGGTGAGCTTCCGGCCCGCACTGCATGTCTCTGCATTGCCTGAACAAGCTGAGCTCCATTTTGTTTCTATCACAATCATTTCACGTGTAATTTACTGGGAGGCTTTGAGGAAAAAAAAAAAACAGTTTTTGTAAAAGTAAATGTTGGTTAAAAGAAAACAAACTAAAATCTAAAAGAAGAATTTAAAGAATAACCTCAAAAGTGTTGAGCATGGTGATAAATTCCATCTTTTAGATTGGAGGTAAATAAATCAATTCAACGTTTGTTGACAGTATTGGTTCAGAACAACAACAACAAAAAAAATGCACCAAACTAAGCAGTTAAATAAACAACTATGTAGTGTTGGAAAGGAGAACATGACAAAAGGTAGGATGAACAGAAAGGTCCAAGTGAAAAAACTGCAAAACAAGACGAGGGGAGGAGGAGAATCAGATTCCTCACTCCGGAGCTCCGTTTACTGTCCCTGCCGTCCGCTCTTCGTCTCCCTGCTTCTGGTGCTGTAGTCTGGCGTAAGTCACAGCGTCTCCCCTGAGATGGCCGGGGGAAAAAAAAAAAAAAAAAGAAGAAGAAGAAAAAGAGGAAACGGGATGCGAAGGAAGGGTGGCAACAAAAATAAGTGGGAAAAAATAAAGAAAAAGCAAGCATACAAGAATCAGAGTTAGAATGGATTAGTACAAAACGCACTCAGTTTAAACCTATTTGCATCAAAAACAGGGAAGGTCATTAGAGTGGCATTGTGTTAACTGATTAAAATGTTGTGAACTGCCTTTAACGTGAGAGCCTGTTATAATGCGAGTCATTGGGAAATAAATAAAAAAAAAAGACATGTTTAAATACAAAGGCGTAACGTGTTGCATGCTTTTAACCTATAGAGGCCATCTCACTTTTTGCCTAAAGATGCAAGGCCATAAAGAACTCCTGTGGCAAAGGCGATGGCGTTTCCAAACAGCGTTGTAATGGAGAAGCTCAGGAACACGGGAAACAGGGCCATCCTGAGGAGAAGTGACCAAAAAGGACATTAAACAAAAGGCAAACGTTTAGAACATGCAGAAGTGATGAAAAACAAAACTTTCGTACATAAGTGTTTATGCTTAAAAGTCCAGGTTTCTCAGACGTCTGCCGTTTTGACAATGGATGCTTGTTCTTACCCGCAGTAGAAGAGGGCTTTCTGCCAGGGCTTGAGTTTGTCAGCGCGGGCTGCGATCGCATTTGCAAACTCTATGAACTGGCAGCAGAATGGGACCTCACAAAGGAACAGCACAAAGGCATTCAACCTTGAGACGAGAGGGCGGGGCCACAAGCACAGCAGAACAGGGAATTATTGGGAGCAGCGCGCCAATCTCAGACACAGAGAAACAAATCAACGAGAAGAGAAAATAACAATTAAGCTGTCAAAAAAAAAAGTCTTTAGCATAATATAAATCATAAATATGTCTCGCAAAACGGAGGGCGTGAACAAACTTACAAGTGGCTCTGTTCGGGTGTTTGTTGGAAGGCTTTTCTTGTGATTTCAGACAGACATACTTTCCTGTTTGGCTTTAATGCTCAATATCTGATGTTCTGTTTTAAATGTGAACCCTGAAATTAGAGGTTTGACTCTCCATACACATGAGATTGTACAATAAAGACATTCTATTCCATCTACGCTTCTCAATTTTTAGGTTTTGACGATGAATCCCAGTTAGATTTAGGTCTGGACTTTGACTAGGCCACCCCAACACAGAACATACTTTCATCTAAAGCAGTGGTTCTCGATCCTGGTCGTCAGGGCCCCACTGTCCTCCATATTACAGATGTGCAGCTGTTCCTGCACACGTGGTTTAAATAATTACACTCCCCCCTGCAGAAGCATGTTAATCAGCTATCGTTTTAAATCAGGTGTGTGACCTCAGGGAAACACCTAAACATGAAAAACAGTGGATCAACCAGCACTGATAAAAGATTCCACTGAATCTCTGGCTGTAGGTTTATTGACGTTGTCCTGCTGGAAGGTGAACTTTCACCCCAGTTTGGAGTGCTGGCCATGCTTGCTAGTAAATATGTGCATGAAACAGCTTTATTTTAAAATTTAACCTGCTCTGCTTGGTTGGGTTAATGTTTAGAAAAAAAATATGTATATTTTATTATTTTGTGCTCAGCAAAACAAAACACATTCAGGTGAACATTTACAACTTGAGAAACTTACACCATCCATACTCCAGCAGCGATGTTTAAAGGGTTCACAGTGACGCAGTTCCACACTCCCGAGACAGCGCAGGCTGCATGCGGAGGAGACAAAACGAGACGGCTGTTTTTTTGTGGTAAAACAGATGGCAGGTCGCGGGATCGGACACAAAACATTACGGCGCACCACAAGACGTTGATCTGTACGGTAAACTCCTCAGAGGAGAGGGTATCGCTAAATGAACGACGAGGCTGCGAAAGAGATGAACGTCAGCCACTTCTGTGTTTAATAAAAACATGACAAGTACTGCAAACAGCAGGATGTCTCTGGAAATCAGCACATTTACACTCCAAACACACCTGGAACGCCTTGTCACAACTTTCACTTAAAATAACTATAACAAATAAAAAAATAATAATAATAATTACAACTGTTTCAGAGTCTAAATAGATTTGAATTTTATGAGTAACACTAACCACTTCATGACTAGAATGACACATTTTTACTTCAGCTTTTTAAGCTTTTCTTATTCTTGGCTTTAATAGCAGGGTGCAGGAGGGGTTACTCTAAACAACATCTGAAAACCCCCACATATATAGACCATCAGAAACAAATACGTGTTGAGCTGATTGGAAGCAATTATGTTGGAAAAAAAAAAAAAGGCTCTGAGGTAAGTGAAACGCGAGTGTCGTGTTCATATGTTCTAGGAAAGCTGTGAGAAAACTCACGGAAACATGATCAGAGTGGGAATTAGAGGGAGAGGGTGAGAACTGGCAAAATCTCACTTTGCAGAGGCGCGTGAGATACAGCAAATAAGAGCAGAAAAATAGAAAGAATGAGATTGCGCAACAAACTCCTCTGACATTCAATTACTGCACTGCAAAAATTATAGTAGAGAAACTTCTGAACAAGGATAAGGCTTTAGGTCAATTACGATTCAACAGTTAGAAGGAAAGAGTCACAGTAAACCAAGAAACGCGTTTTATCAGGTACTCCAGGATTGCCTCATGGCTCCGTGAGGCTATATTTGGGGTGGAAATCTGAAAAAAATTATTCATGGCTTAGACTCAAACGCGACTTCCAGGATGACAGAAATAAAGCACTGGAAAATATTTCTAAAAAAATCAAAGCATATCAATTGTCATTAATGCTGCCATTGATATGTTTTTTCAACTGGAATTAAACAGCTCAAATGTATATCACTGAATATAATATTGTGATAAATACAGGACTGCATGAAACTGGATCTGAATAGAAATATTTGAAAATGTTAGGTGATTTTAACTGAATCTGGATCTGAAATGGACACGTTTACCTTGAGATGACATTTGCTGTGAATTGGCAGAATATAAAATAACTTGAACTAAATGTAATTGAAGATTTTCAGCCTACTAAAAACAAACATTATGTACATCTTAATATTAAAGACTTTTTAACTTACTTGGTAAAAGAAATGAGCCCACCTGCCACCTATCTTTTGTATTTTCACCATCCACTTTATTTGAAAAAAACTGCTTCAGCACCAGGCCTCACAGCAGATCATTGCTCCCTCACACTGTCCATCCCTCTTAATAATACAGGAGTCATTGAAAATGCAGTGGTTAATGTGATACAGGAACTGTGACTCTGGTGTCACTGGGGAGGAAAGAGGGAGGGGACGGAGGGCTGCAGTGCTGCTGGAAAACTGCAAAGGCACCACCAAATCTGTCTCACGCCGAGATGGATTGTGCTTTTACTGAAGGGAATATTCAGCAAATCTGATGTTGTGTCACTCCTCTTCGAGAGTATTAAGGCTGGTTGAGAGGGGGAAAGCAAACAAACCAGGCGGCGCCCCGCTGCAGCGAGGGGACAATGAACAAGCAGCAGGGACAAAAGATGAAGCGGTATTTACACGCTCAAACGTCACACTCACAAAACGGATCCTGTCCCAACACAGCCACGAGTAAATACACAAAACAAATAATTCAATCACAAGCACAAGAATAAATTCCCCCGAAAAACAAAACAAAACAAAAAAAGTAGTGTGGCAAATAAACTACATAAAATGTGTAAACTTGAAGAGGACACTGACAGCTACTTACATATTCCTCCCAAAACCCCAGCGATTTTGCAGAGCCATCTGTACCACCAGGTCATGCCATCATCATCCGGAGCGGCTTTGCTGGGCGCTGCTGTCTCTTCGGAGCTCATTGTGGGGCTTTTTCTGCTACGGCTTTCAAACACCCACGGGCAGATTTCACAGCCTGAAACCACCCAATAATATCCAAGTTAAGTTCGCTCCAGGCAACAAAACCAGCTGCCAACTAGCCTAATACGCCACTACGCTCCAGTTCGGTGAAACCAGGTACAATTCCAACTTTCTAACCTTTTATATATATATGTGTATATATATATTTTTCCTTTTGTGTGCTGGTGTCAGCTGCCTGATGTCACCAGCTGCCTTCGCCCACGGTTCTCTGTCCCCGTCACTCCGAGCCAGCTAAGCCTGTGCTAGCTGATGGTCACAAGCAGTAGCATCGCCACCAGCTGCCGCTAGGAGCGGATATCACCGACGCATATGTCCTGGAACTCCCAAGCCGCCTTATAAATTACTAAAATACCGAATGGAAACACCTTATTACATCGGCTAAGGGTCAATTTAACGGGTTTGGATTAAATAAAAGCAGCTTCGTCTTGTTGCTCACTGCGGGAGCTCTGCCAGCGTCAGCGGTGCGTGGTGGGAGGGGCTTAAAATGCGTCATCCTTTGTTTACAGTCGACACAGCTATCTGTATGTTTAGCTTTAATAGGTTTACTTTAGTGCTTCATTCATGTTTTCAAAGCACAAAAGTAGTTAAATGTACTGAAAATCACAGTGAAATGTTAGCGCGTTAAAAAGTAATATTGAAATTTCAAAGAGTACAAAAGAGAGATATATTCCAGGCCTGTTCGGTCTGTTTATTTCCAAGAGTAGGCTTGAAACTGAAAACAAAAAACAAAAAAACAAAAAAACTGCAAAACGCAGGATTCAAAAAAACTTGAATAGTAAATAACACCATTAAAATCTGATGTCAACACAGAAATGTTGAAACATGAGCAGTTGCTCAAAGAGCATTCCATTCAACCATCACAATGGAAAGTTGAGTGGAAGGAAAACATGATGGCAAAACGTACATAAGGAACATGAATTGTAGATAGCCATGTCATTTGTTGGTGTTGGTTCACTGTGTTTCATCAAGTTCGACTGACACACTTTCTGAGGTCAGAGTTGGATGTTTGGATTTGTAAAATGTCAAATACAGAACCATGCACATTTAAAAAGGTTATTTTTAATGGCACTATTGGCCTTTATTTCAAAAACAGAACCTTTAAAAATATGTACATTTCTATATTTGACATTTTGCAAATCCATCATGTTGTACTGGGGGAAAAAGCAGTTCTGATGCAGTGTCCCTCTGTAGACTTGGGTTGTCTGAGGTTTTAGAACAACTCTGACCTCCATAAAGCCAGAAAGAGTGTCAGTAGAACTTGATGTTCTATGTGGAAAGCCTAATTTTTGTATGTGCACATGCCAACATTGTTTTAAACAATCTTTAAAAAAAAATTTATCAGCTCTATGATTTAAATCAGTTAAGAGTGAGAGACTACTGGCACATGTCCAGGCTGAAGGTTCTTACTGGTAATATTTTGCAACCTATCAGTTTAATCCTCGGCATACAATGACACCAAAGAAATTCTTAATTTCTTAGTTTTGTTCATTTCAAATCTATTTTATTATTAAATATTTGCACACCTTTAATCACTCGCTCATACATCTATACCGGATATACAAAACACAACCCTCCCAAATTGTTCAATTTTAACACAGCATTCTTGGAAGCAGATATAACACAAATACGGTTATTCTTTTTCTTCTTGAAAAAGTTTTAGCAAGACGAGATATGCAGCCAAATACCTGTCAGCAGAACATGAACATACATTTCTTTCAGAGATGGATAATCAAAGGTAATAGGGATGTGCAATGTATCTACAGATTATTGATCTGACTCCAGGAAGAATCATAGTTTTGATTTAAACAATGTCCTTTTCTTAGAGGTACTCTGCAGCTTCAAATAACCATGAGTTATTCTACTTTTTGTTGACAATAAGATCATGTCTGACCTTGCTCCCAGGTCAGACATGATCTTGATCCCAAGATTATGGGAAAATGAAGAGATTTGTGTTGGTAAATTTTGAAAAAGCTCTTCAATGTTTAAAATAAAATAAAAATAAAAGATTATTTCAGTCTTATTTTTTGAATTTAACATTTTTCTATCTGCGTGAGATAAACACCATTGGTTTTCATGATTGTGCTGGTAACAGAGCCCATATTAATAGGGTGCAATAACATCCCGGAAATTTCACATTATAGTTCATCCCCAGTGAGAGTTGATTCTAGGTGTTCGTCTCTGGCTTCACTCCGACAACAGACTGGACTGCAGAGACGTCCGAGTCCTTCGGCTGGTCCTCCTCACCACCTCCATTATAACCGGTTTCCTCTTCCCCGTCGGGACACGGCACAGCATGTCGTCGAGGGTCTCCTGGGTCACCTGACCGGCCTGTTCGAGCTGAGTCACCACCTGCTCCACTTTCATCTTGAATGGTCTGCCTTCACTCCTCAAAAGCAGCAAATCGACCTGAAAACCAGCCAATAGAAAAAAAAAAAAAATCCATATGCCTTAGAACCTTTTTGCATTACAACCTGTCATGTGACAAATCTGACAGCGTTTGTAATCACTTACCACTTCCTTGGAAAACTCTGGCTTTTTCACAAAAAACGACCTACTGGGCGACATGGCTGCCGACAGCACAGAAACAGCCCCTAAAACATCTCCTGACATGATAAGTATCATAACCTGTAACATAAAAAAACACATATAAAATATGCATACTTGACCAAAAACCCCCAATAAATATGTATACAGTGCAATGACAGGCTGCATACTTACTTTAAAGTTTTGACACAACTTGCTGTCAGTGCTCATGATTTGTGAATATATAGAGTGTGCCTTTTCTACGTCATTCTGACACAAAAACAGAAGAGAACAGGGGGTTATTTTTCAAACTATTTGCACGTATTTCTGCAACATCATTAAGAGAGCACAGATTTAACTCACCCGTCTGAGTGCTAATGCTACAGCAAAACAATATGCATGGCGAGTGATGAACTGACCTCTGGTCTGTTCTTCATCTATTAGTGACATAGAGATTCTGTAGCATTCTGCTGTGTTCTGAGCAACAAATAGCAAATAACAAAAAGATCAAACTCTAGACAGAGACACACTTGGGATGGCAAAGTGCTAAAACATGGTTAAAAAAAACACTCGTCTTGCAAAAGCAATAAAACACCATTAACTTTTCCACATTTTGTGATCTGGAACAGCAGATTTAATTTATTATTAGATTTAATGCCATGGAAAAACACAAAGTAATACATTAATGAAACATGCATTCAACTAATTATTAATTAGTCAATATGAACTAATTATGTATTTGTTTCCTCAGAAAAACTGTAATGTCTAAAATTAACTCTACTTAATATTAATGTAATTTTATTTTGGGCAACTGAGGATAAGGGGGTTAATAAAAATGCACACCACACTTTTTAGATAGTGTATTGTCACTCCTCTTCACAATTGTAGAACATTAAATTAGTTCTTTTGCACTGCTTGATCCCATAAAATCCCAGCAAAGAGCACAAATTGTGGCGCTAATGAGACAAAATGTGAAAAAGTTTAAGGGGTGTGAATACTTTTGGTAGGCACTGTAATTTAATCATTACCAGTTTATAGCAGGTAGCAATGGCTAGTGTCAGTGTGTCTTTGTTGAATGGCACTCCTTGGCTCTTCATTGTTCTTAAAACGTCCATAGCGCCTAGAACAACAAACGCTTTTTAGAATATTACCTCTAATGATGCATGTAGGCTGTGACTTATTCCTTACTTTCATATAAGCCTTTAACAAACAACATGTTGATGGCGATGTTAAAAGTGGTTGAATCAATGAAAAAACCTTTCATATCCTGTCCAGAGTAGAAAGAAAAAAAAAACATTAATTGTACAAGTTGTTTCTATTTTGTGTTGTAATTTAATGTAATTAAGGGTTTTGACTTGTTACCTTATCAGTTAAAGTTGCAGCAGCCATTCCCTCCATGCCGAGCTCATAGCAAAGCCTCATGAAAAGTGGGCCAAACTTGAAGTCTCCGTACAAAAGGTTCCGGTTCTCCGCATGATACCTTTTCACATTTCACAAATGGGATTTTTAGTTTTCTAGAAATAGTGAAGGCTTTCAGCCTAACTTGTGTCTGGGACAGAGTAGCACTTACCTATAGATGGCTTTTCGGGCTACTAGCATATCGTCTGGCGTTTGACACAGGTGGAGAAGCAACTTCAGTTCATCTCGCAGAATCAGCTCATTTCTTTGCATCTTCTCTCTGAACAGCTCAATGTAATTGCCTGTGTAGGTGTGTTGACAATTTTAATTTAAGCAAATTTCCACATTAAAACTGAGGCTCAGCATCAAACAGTTTCTCACCAGCTGATCCTGTAACGAGGTGAGCCACAGCAAGCTTTCTTTGCTGGAAATCCTGCAGTTTGATAACATCTTCCGACAACAAATGCCTCTTAGCTGTGGATAGAAATGAGAACAGGTAAAACTAAGTGTGGGCCGTTTTTTGTTGGTAGCATTTCCAGATTAAATGAGGGTTGCAAAACCTGCCTGAATTTACAAGAGAAAGACTGACTGTTTTTCTGTTGGAAAAATCAACAACTGCTATAAATGATGCGGAATATTGTGTGCATTATTAGATGATATTGTTTAGCAAATATTACCAAAGAAAAAGCAAACATATTGCATAAGAGTTATCACTGACTTGGTGAAAAATGTTAAAAATCTGCTTAAATAAACAGGTTTATAAATGCTAAAGTTCCTCAAGGTTCAGTGCTGGGACCCATGTTGTTTCTTCTGCATAACTGATCATACTTGAAACGTTTCTAAACTATTCATTTGTAGTGCTCACAGATGAAACTGAATTATTATGCTTTCTCCACTTTTGCTATGGGGGAAGAGTTGAACAATATTAATAAGTTAACTTTAAATGTGTATTTGTGACAGAATGTTCAAAGGGCCTCCACAAAGGACTGATGTTTGGTAACGCTATGCTGCTCAACATAGTCAGAGGTGAAACGCTTTCAATAATTAAATTAACGAATGTAAAAGATTTCTATATATTATTTTTTTCGAGCATCGATGTTTAAACGACAAAACAGAAGATGATTACTTGTGGGAATGTTTTAAATTCCAGGCCACTTTGAATTGACAGCTGACATGTTTTACAATAACTCCATTCGCCCCAGTCAGTGCAGAACTTTTACAAGCAACTCAAGCCTTTAAGACTTTTTGGAAATGCTAGTATTTCTGAGTTGGTTCGTTTACTATGAATGAACATGTGCTATGCGTTTTCATGGTCTACAACGGAGGTGCTTGCTTTACCCTGTCCTGTAAGTTTCCACAATCATGTGTAGCATGAAACAGGACCGTCGCTGTCGGTTTTCATTTTGTTTCTCTTACCTCCAATGCAGCCCTGGACCCAGCTTGGCCGTAAAACTCCACAGAACAGCCCTTTGCAGGGTTTAGAAAGTAACGACCGACAACATTTAGCAGCTAGTGTCCCCAGCAGCGCCATGACACTAGTCGACCAAACTTACACATGAAAAAAGAAGGGGTGGTATGTGGCGTCGTATTCGAGTTCCGATAAGTAAGTTTACATCGAAATGCTCTGATAATTATTCATAAACTGCCTAAAATAATTTAGAGATTACATTCATATTAAATATATTTTTGAACAAGTAGTACCACAGTAGTTTGACAGTTTCTGTTTTGCAGATAGATTTTGGTATCTTCCAACATGGCGCCACACTCTGCAATGTTAATTTATTTACTTCTCAAACTCCACCTCTAGATGGCGCAGTGATTCTGGTCGTTTCAGAAAAGCATTACAATGTGCACACCGAACATCTGTATGAAATAATAATAATAACCACGTAAAGAGCCATGTTTTCCCTTCTTAATTAAATTGTCCAGATCCACAAAAGCCACATAGCCATTTAAAATGATAGACTTAGATGGTTTCATTGTTTATTTTATTATTAAACCGCAGAACCACATTATTACTTACATTTTAGAGTTTTAGAAAAGAAAAAAAGAAAAAATCAAAACAGCAAATGAATCAAATCTGTACAAAAACAGTATGAATACATTCCCCCTCACATTTAAGGAACATTTAAAAAAATAAACATATTATATTAAAATGACTAAAGAAAAGAAGAAAAAAACTTGTTGCTTTCTTATTTCTTGCAGTGTTCAGTGTTATTCTGTTGTGGAATTTCAAAGCAATGAACAAAACTACACTTTTTTAAAATGATCTTTATGTTTAAAAACATGAATCTGTTACTTATCAATTCTTTTCACTTTTGAGAGCTAATTTAAAATAGTGATGACATTACATACTATTGCAATTGAAAAGCTAGTTCATGCCATGTACATATCTATGAGTACTTTTAAAAGCATATTACTTGATGATGTGCAATAAACTATGATTCTTTTCATGTTCAATATTTTATTTAATACTTTTTTATAGTTTATTATTGTATTATAATAAGCTTATGTCTTTTACTGAAAGTATTTGAATAGACTTAATGATTTAAAAACTATGAAATGGGAAGGTTAACTGTACATTTTGAGCTCAGAGATAAAACGGTGGAATACAATCTGGTACAAATAATGTCGATCTGGTGTAGATCTACTGATACGTCATTACAGGACGCTGCAGGAAGTAGCACTTCCTGCCTTTTTAGGTTTGTGCCCCCACTGACCTGACAAGATTACGTAACAGAAAAGGAGCGTCCTTAAAAGGTTTCTCCTGTATTTTCCTTGTAACGGCTTGACGTCACCATACATTTAAAATGAAACCATGCCTTAAAATAGGTTACACTCTTGCTGTTTATTAGTGCGTATTTCCAGTATGTACGTGTCAAAACTAAAATGTATCGGGCATGTTCAAATAGCTTGCTGAAATCAAACTATTTGAATAATATCTTGATTTTTAAAATGTTTTCTATAAGTCCTGTTACAGGCTTTGGTGGAATTACTATCAATTTTGCTGTCATTTTGAAAAAAAGCATACTGGTAAGTTTTGAAAAGTGAACTCTCTACAGTGGATGCTTCCATAATAAACTCCTATGATAAACAACAATGCAGAGAGAAAGAACTGGGAGGTTCCCCACTGTTGCCGTAGCAACATGATCTCAGCCCATCCAGCTGAGATAGCTCAGCCAATAAGATACAGGTCCCTTGGATAATTTATGGCATCCTGGAAGGTGCATGAGCCTCTTTCTCTCCCAGTTTATCCCTCTGCATAAATATGATTCCATACTAATTGCTCATCTGTACCTAGAGGCAAACAATTCAAAGGAGAAATATCATCATTTATCTGGATATTGTAACACATTAGTGTCTGATTTCCCAGACAAACAGCCAGGTTGAGCTGAGGGACTGCAATTTTTAGATCTTCTTTGATTTATCCTGACATGCACTTCCCTTTGGTTTTGGAAAGCGCCTCGGGTGTCCCGTCATCACTAATAAACGTCCCCACTGAAACGGTTTTGGAACAGCGTGAAAACAGCTGGAGCTGATTGCCCTTGAAAGAAAAAGACAAAGCCTCCGTCTGCAGAAAAACGGAAGATCTAAGTTTGTTGGCAGATGTTTTTGAGATTCACATTGATAATAAATACCTGCTGGTGGATGCTTTATCTAGAGAAAGTCTGGGATGTTGTCTCATTTGTATATTTTTTTTATAATATTATAGCACACAAGAGGAAATAGAAAACAGGTTCACTTAATGTCCAAGCCAGAAGATTGTAATTTAGCTTTTGAAATTTGTAGTAACTCTTATAAAACAAAAATAAATAGAATTACAGTGATTCTCATTACTATCTGCACAACTATTATTTTTGCTTTTTATATCTAAATCAAAATGTCTGTCAGCTTAAAACACACAGGAGCTGCTCAATACATCTCAAATCTATTAAAGCTTTATTACTTCATTTTCTTCTGAGCTCTCGGGGGGCTGGAACCTGTCTTAGCTGTCACCAGGGAAGAGGTGAGCTACAACTTCCACAGATTGCCTGCCTATCACAGGACCAGAGTCATGCACGTGATAAACAACCTACTTTAAGGTCAAACTAAAACTGCCAATTAACCTGACATGCACACTTGGAGCTGCACGAGGAAGCTAAAGTAACAAGGAAATAGCCATGGGCTTGTCATGAGATTGTTATGGTCTGATAGTCTTGATAAAAAAAAAAATAATAATAATTGCCAGTTTCAAGATATGTATTGTAACATGTGAACTCATACTCAACAGTGGCATTTCGAATAGACAGTACACAGCTTTTTTTTTTTTTTAATCGTTAAATTAATAAATAAATGCAGGGGAAGACTTGCACATAGAGGTTTTAAATATTTATATTTTCTACAGTACAAGCTGAACTCAGAAGACACTTTTAGCTCATCTGTCAGCAGTAGTTAGCTGAGGAAATTTAGAAGGAAGAGACATTTTGTGCTTTTTACCAGATATAAAATAAAACTTTATCTCCTGACATTAACTGTAAAATATTTCAATATTAGAAATGTTAATGGATAGTTAGAGCTATCAGATCAAATGTGTATCCTAATTACTTGCCATTCTTTTCAGTAAAATTAATAAACTCATATTCTTGCACGTTTTCTCAAATCAATTTTAATTTCTTCTTTTTCTTTCTCATTTGTCTTTTGTCTATCTGTACTTTATTGTATATCTTAAGCACAGATTCCTCTATATTTACTGGCACCATTGTTAAAAAAACAAAAAAAGTGTATATGCATAAAAAAGCTTACAAAAAATGTATATCTTATTGTAATACCATAATGCTACACTGAAAATTTTTAGAAAAATCAAACTTTTAGAGAACATTTAGAGAAAAAAATCCTCATTTTAAGTTGTTTTCAGTTGAATCACCAGTCACACAATGATTTGGACTCCAAATAAACTGCATGTAAAAGATGACCAAAAGAATGTTCAAAAATCATATTTCTTTTATACTGACCTGATTAACATTTGATAAAATAATCCATTGTTTTAATTTTTTTGTGGTATGAGACTTGACACAAAGTGACACTTGCTTTAGCTTAGGCCGCTATGGCTGGACGATAACGACGATAATCATCTCCATTCTGACCAGGAATGAAGTTCAATTAATGATAACATTACACTAACTGCATTCTGTAAAAGTAGTAATATCAATGCCAAAGAGTTCAAAGTATGGCCCATTCCACCAGTAAAACAAAACCTGTGACTCTGGTTCATGCTACATCTCACAGTAGGAGCATAGATCCATCTGTCTGGCCTTCGTAGCTCAATTTATCAGAAACACTGGAAGAAAAACTCTTCCCCCGGGGCTTCAGTGTCATGTACAGTCAGTCATCGTTGGCCTCATGTCATTAACCTGTCAACTCTTCGGTCCTCTGACATTATACTATTACCAGCCATATAATTTAATTTAAATAGAATAGGAGGGAATGCTCTATAAATCACATTTTAATCACACAGCTGCTATAAATACAGACAAATAGGAGACAGATTGACAAGGCAGACTGGCAATGAACACATTAGGATGCATGGAACTGGGGATTACCTCGGAATTTCATGTCAGACGAAAATTGCTTTAGTCAGTCCTATTCCTCGCAATATTCTTGAACAAGCATTCAGACATTTTCCATTTTTCCATGACACCTATACGCTGTCAGACAAGACGCTGCCAGAAATGTGACATGAATAATAAGTACTGAACATGTCAAGTTGTTTTTGTTTTTTCTCAGAAAATATATTTCCCTGAAATCGAAAAGCTGAAATCGGCCACCAATCAGTGCAAATTAACATCAGCTGGTCAATTGGATATATAAAAAGTTATGACATCACCAAGGCATGTTGAGTAAAACCTAAAAGCTTCTTTAAGATCTTTGCAACCGTTCTGCTGTAAAACTTTCAAATGCTACTGATTGCATTTCTAAACTTGAGACACATTCGCAAAGATGAAAGAACGCCATTTTAATATAAACCAGCCATGGTCAGGATGGTGTTGTAAATTTACTCATTTTCTCCACTCTCTTTGTATCATATGTTAATAAAAATTGGCTTTAAACAATGGGGGCAGGGGGAAAAACTCAAGAAGACAAATCTTTATTCTTTCACAACAGATTTTATTGTGGCTGTCCTTTAATTTGTGGTTACTCTTACATAAGATTTGCCATAACAGGTACTGTAGAGGACAGATAGCACACAAACATCTGAAAGCACTAAGGAAACTAATTGCTATAGGTTACATATGAGTCTGGGGGAAAGGGCAGAAGGGATGCCAGAATCACAAGACAAATATACCACACAGCTGCAGACAAACATTTTTAAACTTCTTCCGAGAGAAAGACATGGTGGGAGAAAAGGCAGATAGAGAGTCAGAGAGAGAGAGCGAAAGAGAAATAGAGGAAGTGAAGGGAAGGAACCAGAGAACAGAGAAGAGAAATGTCAGTTCAGTTTGACAGTACGTTCGTGGTGATGTGGTGGTTTTGAGGTTCCCCTGCGGGAAAACCAGTCTGTGGTGGTATCATGAAAAACTGACGTCATTTAAGAAATACCCAATGAGACTACATTGGATAGCCCAAAATACCAGAGCATGTAATCAGTGTGTGGTTGCTTAAATGTTCCTCCATATGCTGGCCTGTCAGAGATGATTAGTGGCCAGTTTACTGTAAGTTTGATGTGAGTCATGTTTGTTCTTTAAAGTGTCTAGTGTTTGGTTTTACATACTTTTGTCAAGAAACACACAAGCCATTCACTCTCACCTCTGTGTGCTGCCTCCCTGGTGACCGAGATTCTTCGAGAAGTTGGTTTGCTGTCGTTCTCACCCATGTTTTGTTCTTTTTTTTTCTTTTTGGCTGAGAATGAAAATGTATGACACATTGTGCCCAAGGTCGTGTTTTCTGTTACTACGGCGCCACTGCCTTTTGTTGGAATTTGTGTGGAGTACATATGTCATTGAAAACTTGCAAAAATCACTGATTGGGTGCTTCTTTTTTCCCCCCCTTTTCAAAATTAGTCTTTTGTTCTCTCATTGTAATTTCTTGTACGTCCTAAAAGCAATTCTGAGCAAAAACCTCATTAAAAGTAAGAAAAGTTCCAGTATAGCGTAACTCATGCATGCCTCCCAACCACTCTATTGGCCACAAAGCTATTTATAATTATAGTACAATTTAGAAAAACAAGACATTGTAAGGATTATGAAAATATCCTGCTTTGCCAGCTTTACAATGGGAAAAGGCTTTAGCTCACTCACTGATTACATAAAAAAACACTTCTAAGAAATAAGATAAGGTTCCCTTTTTCTTGAATTAGCATAAAATCTGCAAGTAAAACAGATATTCCAAAATTAAAGCCGTTCCTCTACATTTCTTTTACAGACAATAAAGTCTATAAAATGATTTTGTACACACTAGAGTTTTCTGAACCCATTAAATGATGTAAAAAATTAAATAGTCATAAACAAAAGTTTTAATTTACTGTCATAGCTCACTGCAAAACATATTGTTGGCATAGTTAAATAAATAATACAATTCAGCTAACTTAAAAATTAAAGGAAAAAACAGATTCTATTGGTAGCAGCAGTCATTATATTAATGAACAATGATCTCAAGCATCCCAGTCTATTATCATTTCTCACTGTAGCTGTCACCATTTAGTAATTATTGGGTCTTCAGAGTTGTTCATCCAATCAGGTCTTCTACATTCACTTTGACTCTCTAAGGCAGTTACAGAAAGACATTTTTCCTCCCATTTGTTGTAAATAAAAGCTGTTGTTTCAGAACAACAGCTTTTATTGTTGTTCTGCTTGCCAAAAAGCTCTAACTGAATATTACAGAGCTTTATGATAATACAAAAGAATCAATAAGTATTGATCAGGAGACTCAGAGGAAAAAAAAAAAGTACCATCATTATGTGACTATATTAAAACTGGCAAGTCTGGACATTCAGGGGGTGCTGCTGGTTTATTTGGGTTTTTGTCTCTTTGATCCTTTCATCAGGATCAAGCCGAAACATGAAGGCCCTAATCTTCTTCTTTTGGTAACATTAGTTAATGGTCATTACAGGTTTTCATTTCATTCAGTGTTTTTGTGTCAGTTCAAGCTTAGTGCTACATGGGTTTGGTTTTCTTTGAAGACAACACTCCTTTCTGGCATTTAGAACAAGGCTACAGCTCTATCTTACAAGCTGGGAAGGACTCATCTTGCATGACAACTGTGCTGCTGCTGGCCAGAACCATGATGTTCAGCTCCTGCTGCTTGTCGTGGGTCTCCTGGTACCACTCCCTCATCACATCTGTGTCGTGGGTTGGAATTAGAGTAACCTTAAGGAAGCAAAGGGAAATTATTTGATGAGAGTACATTTCTGAATCTGGTCAGAACACTGATTGCAGGTTTAAAGGAACAGTGCATATTTCTGCTACGGGGTTGTGTGGAGTAGTCTTGAGTTGTCAGTGACTTAAATGCAATGGTCAGCACCTCAAAACCTCAAAAGTTTTGTACTTGTTCGTTTTTATCATTAAGTTGCTCTGAGTATTATTAATCTCTGAATTTATTAGCAAGGTTGTCATGAGGCAAACACAAAATAGTCTCATTGTATGATAAGCAAATAAAAAAAAAAATCAATATTGTGCAGGACGATGGCAAAAGCAAGGAATATAAAACCACAAATTCAATGTATGTTTTTCACTTTCAACTAAATCATTTGCCATGATTTTATTGCTTTCTAATTTACTTAATGTTCTCATAGAATATTTACTGGACAATTATTCTACTTGGAATTTATAAGACTTTTTTTAATGTCAGGTTTTCACCACAGGTAAGATTCTGATGAATCTTAATTAGTCGAAGAAAATCTTTCTTCAAAAACAAGTTTTTTAAATCAATGATGAATTTGTTCCAATCTTTTACAGGTTTTTAGCACTGGATATATTTACAAGCTCACTGGTTACTTAAAACTTACCTGCATGCCGTTTCCCCACTGGGTTTTTCCTTCAAGTAAAGCATCCAAGACGGCTCTACTGGGTTCCTGAGCTGATTGATTGTTGCCACTGACTACATAGTAAGAGGAGCGGACACGTTTAAAGAATTCAGCATCCACATTTTTGGCACTGCAGTGATTAGGAATGTAAACCAAATCCATGTACACAGGAGGGCAGTTGGACAGAGGTGGCACTTTCCCACTTCCGGTACCTGAAAAAGATTTTTGGTTTTTGTCTTAGTCAAAGTCTCAACTGCATCAAATACTGTATGTACAACAACACAAGCATAAAAGACGATCTTGTTTAAAAGAATACCCACCCAATGCAGAGCTTTTCACACCTTTGGATGCAGACGTATTGGTTGCATTTTTGACATCTTTTCCTTCTCCAACACCCTTCTTTGGAGAAGCAGTCTTTGAGTCCTTAACCTTGGACAGACCACTCTTCCTGGCTGGCGATGAGGACTTTTTCAATAGCTTTTTCTTTCTGGTCTTGTCTCCGCCATCTGTATTTGCATTGTGAAGGTTTTCTTCAGCCTTGAGGGCTTCTGGGTCCACCATACAAACATCATGATTACCTGAAGTTGGAGCAGAGTCCCTGAGTGCCAGTGGAGGTGGATCAGCATGCCTGTATGTCACAGTTCTGTCGCTCGGCAAAGTTTCAGAGTCATCTTCAGAGTCAATGTTTGCATCTGCTGTGATGGAAGGGCACTCTTCTGTTCCTGGAGGTACGTCTGAGTCTGTCTGTGATGGGGCAGATTCACTGATGGATGTGGGTGGAGTATCCTCACATTGCTTGGCAGACAGCTTACCTCCTGGTGGCGGGGGTCCACCACCTGACTTGGCCAGGGGCTTCTCCTCATCCAATGTGTTTTCTTCATTAATAAAGTATTCTAGAGGGTTTGGGTTGATGAATGATGGTGACAGCTCAGTCTTGGGGTGACGGTACTCACAAGATTTCACAAGGCAAAGATCAACATCTGTCTTGGATGGAGCACAGAAGCTCTTTTTAAGGGAGTCTGGTTCCCTAGAGCCACAGGGAGAATTAAAATCGTAAGGCTCAAAGGAGAGAGGTAGTTCTGATGGTGAAGGAACTTTTGGACTTGTAGAATTCTTTTCAAGTACAGAGTCATCACATTTGAATGGATTTGTTTCTGTTTTGGGGGAAAGAGTATCTTCTTTTGGAATATTGAAAGATGTAGATGGGGAAGGAACTTTGGGAGGTGATGGTGACTTGTCAAGTTTCTGCTCCGAATCCATTTTGGCTGTGGTTTCCGAGACTGGACTGATGCTCGTATTAGCCGGGGGACCTCCTAACACTGGGGAGGGTTCATTGGAATGGGGAGACAGGGTAAGAGATGAGGCTTTTGGGGTGGATGGAGACTTATCTGTCTGCTCCACAGCAGAATGTAGGTTCTCTGCCATTTGACATGGAGCTGTAACAGAAGACTGAGATGCATCTGAAGGGGTTGCCGAAGTGGCTCGGGCTGAATCCCCTCCTTCAAAAAGCAAAGGGTTTTCTGTACATTTTGGTTCTCTAGACGCCTTTACCTCTGTTACATCTGAGGGACTGTAGTCCACTTCAGTTGGACCATTTTCAGTAGCATGAGAATTGCTGCCCAGTGACTGGTGCTCTGGAGATTGCTTACTGAAATCCAGGGCTAAGGAATGATCGGGTGACTCCTGGCCAAACTCTAAAGACATAGTGGAATGCTCTGGAGATTTTGTGTCCTGCGTCTGCACTTTGCTTTTAGTCTTAGGTGAGATTTCTGGGGAGATAGACATTGGCCTTGGACTATCTTCCTTAGTTGGTGATCCCTCTGCCTCATGAAAGGTGGTTGGAGTCTGAACCACTGAGACAGACAAAGAGTCATCAACCTCTGTTGAGTGAGGTGAGCCTACCTCAGCATGCAGAGAAGGAGAACCAGTAGTTGGTTCTGGCAACGAACTAGTGGCCAGAGAAGCTGTGGATGCTGAGGCTAAGTGTGAAAATGTATCTTCTGCAACCACTTCTTCCAGGGGAGTTTCAGACTTGTCTGATGTAGTGCCCTCCGAAATAGACATTTTACTCTCTTCTTTAAAAGTTGTAAAAGCACCGGAGTCAGATTCATGTTTGTTCAGTGGCGGTGAGGACAGCAGTGAATGGCTGATCTCTTCCTGTTTCTTAGCCTCTGCATCGATGGGTGATGACTCCTGTGGGGATTCAGGCTCAAGTACAGATGGGCTTCTTGGAGCGGAATCTGTCCTATCTACTGGTGATGATTTTTCTACTGCTGGATCATTAGGCTCAGAAGTAACTCCACTGTAGGACTCTTCTTTATCACTTGTGACATCCACAATAATTGGACCCTGTGAGCTGTCCTCTGAAAGAGGTGGTAGAGTTTCTACTTTCTCATCAACTGGTGACTGATAGTACGGTGTGTGACCAGAGGACTGAGGCGAACTAGCTCCTTCCAAAGGTTTGTCATCAGGGCTCTTGTAGGAATCAGCTGTGGCTTGGGTGCAACTTGTCAGGGTGGATGACAGTTCTATTGGAGCAACCATCGTTGAAGAAGGATGAATGATGTTCTTAACCTCCACTGAGGGAGATCGAACAACAGGAGATGTTGTGGAGACCGAACAAAGTTTGACTGAGTCATGCCTTTCATTTGACTCTTGAAAAGTTGGAAATTCTTCAGCTATTCCACCTGATGGAAGCTCTTCACAAAACAGATCCTCTTTTAGAGGCGAAGGGGGGGATACTGTTAAAGCAGAATGGTGGTAGTCTTGGCCTTCTGTGACGTCACTCTGAGAAAAACCTGTACCCGGTATATCTTGAAGTGGAGAGAGGTTCTTTTTCTCAAACTCTGCTGACTCTGATTTCCCAAACCTTTCAGCATCCTGCGATGGAGATCCTGTCTCGTCATTGGGTGTTTCATCACTCAAAATGTCCCTGGGAGTCAACATCTCATCCATGGGAGTAGGCAAACTGGAGATTTCCATAGTGGNAAACAAACAAGCAAACCCAGCACTGGTAGTAGCAAGTTTATTTCACCAAATTCAGAATCAGACTTCACATCACAACACACAATGACTGTACACGTACCTCTTACAGCTAAAACGGCATTAAACACCCGGCGGCAACAGATGAATCAAGCGGGCGAATTGCTCGAACTAAATAAAGACAATAAATCAAATGCGTGTGGACCAGGAGAATAACCAACAGTGATGTTCCTTAAACATTCACCAACACCGGAGATTGCTAAAGTGTTTCAACTGGTTAAAGTGACACAGTAGTTTCAAAGTCGTGCAGCTGGCGCTATGTCTGTGTGATACCTGAGAGCTGTCCCTGGTGGTACATTAAATAAAACTTTATCGTAAACTGACAGAATAGAGACTTTTAGACGGCGAAGGCTGTAAGAGACACATGCAAGCAGCATTCGTTTTTCTGGGGCAAGGCAATAAAAACAGCTAAATCGTACAATCTCCGTCTCGCTTATCATGACTAAGGTAAACCATCACCCTGCCTAATGAGTGGCATGCAGTCCCTGAAGAAAAACACTTCCCTCCATTAAACCGTTAATAATGACCCAATTCTTTTAAAGAAACAGAGAAAGAACAAAAAACAAACAAAAAAAAAAAAACAATTTTACAAAATGTTTTACAAATGGTCACACATCCCAGCTCCCTATAGGCTTCACAGGCTGAGCTACACTAAATCAGCTTATCTGGGGATACAAAAAAGAAAAGGACACAAAAGTCTAACACAAAACTAATAAACTGTGTGGAAATCTTTGGACAAACCAGATACATTCAATCCCTTTTGCCTTTGTTCATAAATGCCCACAAGCCACTGTTCAGAGGTTTTTGTGTGCCATGTTATCAGACCTTAATACATCTTCCTATTATGAACTCCAGGTTTGGCTGAAATGGGGTTAAAAACTCAGGAGTCTGAGACTTAATTGATCAAAGCCCATAAAGTCAAAACTGTTCAAAAAGTGAAGGGAATACAAGATTTCTCATTTGATCAAGAAAACAAATGAAAACAAAAGAGGTAAGTAAATACAAAAGCTGTGAAAAAAAAAAAGACAGTGAAGAGGTTAAGGAAACACTTTAGGTTTTATGAATAAACAGAGATCTCCATATTTACTTTCACCCCTGATAAAAACGCATTGAAAGCTTTAAAATAGATTTGAATTACTGAAGAAGTAATTTCCCTCACACTGGAAACCCTCCTGAAGTTCTCAAACACAGTGAATCGACATTTCTAAGCACATCCACTGCCAATCCTCCACACTTATGTTTGGTGGGAAGATAAGCTTGGTTCCTCGTCCAACACAACACCAGGTTTAAAAAAAACAACAAAAAAAACGTTCTAATTATTGTTCTCACTGTAAATTTTATCCAAATTATCCAAAAGAAACCCACCTGCCTGTTTTCATGTTTTCCCCATTCATTTTCACATTTTTCTGTAGCAGACTGTCGCGATGCGGTAATAAATGTTATTCCCTTTTGGGCTTTTTAAACATCATTTCCTTAACTGTATCTGGCTTGATTGGATAATTTAAAACATCAGTTTTAAATGAAAACCGGCACAACAACAAAAACAAGGAATAAACTAAATCCAAACATCATTGTGATTTATGAAATTGCACTGCTCTACTCCTCTTTCATTTTAAATGTGTCCTTTTGCTACAGAGAGCATCGGACATTTTAACTCCCATGTAGTGGGCAGACCTGTGGTTTCTTTTTGATAAACTCAAACTTTATAACGGAAGCATTTCTGCATGTGTTCCATTTTTATTACTAATGTTACATCCCCAGTAAGACTCAGTAGTTTCAAGTGACAGAGTTTCGTTTTCCCTAAAATGCAGCCACACATCTGTGTAGTTATTTGTGGCCTCATCATGCAAGACCAGAAGATTTCAACCTCCGGACCACGATCCTGGCTAGCTTGGCTTTTCGCTCCAAGTCAGGTGGAGGTTTCATGTAAAAATATATATTAAACAGTCAAATTTGTTTGTTCAGCTGGTGGGATAACTACCACTGTAAATTGGTTTTCCTTTCCCCCCCTGAAGAACATAAACTCAGTTCTTACCACTTTTTAACGGTCATACTGTCATTAGTAAATAGTAAAAATGTCAAATCTTTTGCTGGTGAGCTTCCGGCCCGCACTGCATGTCTCTGCATTGCCTGAACAAGCTGAGCTCCATTTTGTTTCTATCACAATCATTTCACGTGTAATTTACTGGGAGGCTTTGAGGAAAAAAAAAAAACAGTTTTTGTAAAAGTAAATGTTGGTTAAAAGAAAACAAACTAAAATCTAAAAGAAGAATTTAAAGAATAACCTCAAAAGTGTTGAGCATGGTGATAAATTCCATCTTTTAGATTGGAGGTAAATAAATCAATTCAACGTTTGTTGACAGTATTGGTTCAGAACAACAACAACAAAAAAAATGCACCAAACTAAGCAGTTAAATAAACAACTATGTAGTGTTGGAAAGGAGAACATGACAAAAGGTAGGATGAACAGAAAGGTCCAAGTGAAAAAACTGCAAAACAAGACGAGGGGAGGAGGAGAATCAGATTCCTCACTCCGGAGCTCCGTTTACTGTCCCTGCCGTCCGCTCTTCGTCTCCCTGCTTCTGGTGCTGTAGTCTGGCGTAAGTCACAGCGTCTCCCCTGAGATGGCCGGGGGAAAAAAAAAAAAAAAAAGAAGAAGAAGAAAAAGAGGAAACGGGATGCGAAGGAAGGGTGGCAACAAAAATAAGTGGGAAAAAATAAAGAAAAAGCAAGCATACAAGAATCAGAGTTAGAATGGATTAGTACAAAACGCACTCAGTTTAAACCTATTTGCATCAAAAACAGGGAAGGTCATTAGAGTGGCATTGTGTTAACTGATTAAAATGTTGTGAACTGCCTTTAACGTGAGAGCCTGTTATAATGCGAGTCATTGGGAAATAAATAAAAAAAAAAGACATGTTTAAATACAAAGGCGTAACGTGTTGCATGCTTTTAACCTATAGAGGCCATCTCACTTTTTGCCTAAAGATGCAAGGCCATAAAGAACTCCTGTGGCAAAGGCGATGGCGTTTCCAAACAGCGTTGTAATGGAGAAGCTCAGGAACACGGGAAACAGGGCCATCCTGAGGAGAAGTGACCAAAAAGGACATTAAACAAAAGGCAAACGTTTAGAACATGCAGAAGTGATGAAAAACAAAACTTTCGTACATAAGTGTTTATGCTTAAAAGTCCAGGTTTCTCAGACGTCTGCCGTTTTGACAATGGATGCTTGTTCTTACCCGCAGTAGAAGAGGGCTTTCTGCCAGGGCTTGAGTTTGTCAGCGCGGGCTGCGATCGCATTTGCAAACTCTATGAACTGGCAGCAGAATGGGACCTCACAAAGGAACAGCACAAAGGCATTCAACCTTGAGACGAGAGGGCGGGGCCACAAGCACAGCAGAACAGGGAATTATTGGGAGCAGCGCGCCAATCTCAGACACAGAGAAACAAATCAACGAGAAGAGAAAATAACAATTAAGCTGTCAAAAAAAAAAGTCTTTAGCATAATATAAATCATAAATATGTCTCGCAAAACGGAGGGCGTGAACAAACTTACAAGTGGCTCTGTTCGGGTGTTTGTTGGAAGGCTTTTCTTGTGATTTCAGACAGACATACTTTCCTGTTTGGCTTTAATGCTCAATATCTGATGTTCTGTTTTAAATGTGAACCCTGAAATTAGAGGTTTGACTCTCCATACACATGAGATTGTACAATAAAGACATTCTATTCCATCTACGCTTCTCAATTTTTAGGTTTTGACGATGAATCCCAGTTAGATTTAGGTCTGGACTTTGACTAGGCCACCCCAACACAGAACATACTTTCATCTAAAGCAGTGGTTCTCGATCCTGGTCGTCAGGGCCCCACTGTCCTCCATATTACAGATGTGCAGCTGTTCCTGCACACGTGGTTTAAATAATTACACTCCCCCCTGCAGAAGCATGTTAATCAGCTATCGTTTTAAATCAGGTGTGTGACCTCAGGGAAACACCTAAACATGAAAAACAGTGGATCAACCAGCACTGATAAAAGATTCCACTGAATCTCTGGCTGTAGGTTTATTGACGTTGTCCTGCTGGAAGGTGAACTTTCACCCCAGTTTGGAGTGCTGGCCATGCTTGCTAGTAAATATGTGCATGAAACAGCTTTATTTTAAAATTTAACCTGCTCTGCTTGGTTGGGTTAATGTTTAGAAAAAAAATATGTATATTTTATTATTTTGTGCTCAGCAAAACAAAACACATTCAGGTGAACATTTACAACTTGAGAAACTTACACCATCCATACTCCAGCAGCGATGTTTAAAGGGTTCACAGTGACGCAGTTCCACACTCCCGAGACAGCGCAGGCTGCATGCGGAGGAGACAAAACGAGACGGCTGTTTTTTTGTGGTAAAACAGATGGCAGGTCGCGGGATCGGACACAAAACATTACGGCGCACCACAAGACGTTGATCTGTACGGTAAACTCCTCAGAGGAGAGGGTATCGCTAAATGAACGACGAGGCTGCGAAAGAGATGAACGTCAGCCACTTCTGTGTTTAATAAAAACATGACAAGTACTGCAAACAGCAGGATGTCTCTGGAAATCAGCACATTTACACTCCAAACACACCTGGAACGCCTTGTCACAACTTTCACTTAAAATAACTATAACAAATAAAAAAATAATAATAATAATTACAACTGTTTCAGAGTCTAAATAGATTTGAATTTTATGAGTAACACTAACCACTTCATGACTAGAATGACACATTTTTACTTCAGCTTTTTAAGCTTTTCTTATTCTTGGCTTTAATAGCAGGGTGCAGGAGGGGTTACTCTAAACAACATCTGAAAACCCCCACATATATAGACCATCAGAAACAAATACGTGTTGAGCTGATTGGAAGCAATTATGTTGGAAAAAAAAAAAAAGGCTCTGAGGTAAGTGAAACGCGAGTGTCGTGTTCATATGTTCTAGGAAAGCTGTGAGAAAACTCACGGAAACATGATCAGAGTGGGAATTAGAGGGAGAGGGTGAGAACTGGCAAAATCTCACTTTGCAGAGGCGCGTGAGATACAGCAAATAAGAGCAGAAAAATAGAAAGAATGAGATTGCGCAACAAACTCCTCTGACATTCAATTACTGCACTGCAAAAATTATAGTAGAGAAACTTCTGAACAAGGATAAGGCTTTAGGTCAATTACGATTCAACAGTTAGAAGGAAAGAGTCACAGTAAACCAAGAAACGCGTTTTATCAGGTACTCCAGGATTGCCTCATGGCTCCGTGAGGCTATATTTGGGGTGGAAATCTGAAAAAAATTATTCATGGCTTAGACTCAAACGCGACTTCCAGGATGACAGAAATAAAGCACTGGAAAATATTTCTAAAAAAATCAAAGCATATCAATTGTCATTAATGCTGCCATTGATATGTTTTTTCAACTGGAATTAAACAGCTCAAATGTATATCACTGAATATAATATTGTGATAAATACAGGACTGCATGAAACTGGATCTGAATAGAAATATTTGAAAATGTTAGGTGATTTTAACTGAATCTGGATCTGAAATGGACACGTTTACCTTGAGATGACATTTGCTGTGAATTGGCAGAATATAAAATAACTTGAACTAAATGTAATTGAAGATTTTCAGCCTACTAAAAACAAACATTATGTACATCTTAATATTAAAGACTTTTTAACTTACTTGGTAAAAGAAATGAGCCCACCTGCCACCTATCTTTTGTATTTTCACCATCCACTTTATTTGAAAAAAACTGCTTCAGCACCAGGCCTCACAGCAGATCATTGCTCCCTCACACTGTCCATCCCTCTTAATAATACAGGAGTCATTGAAAATGCAGTGGTTAATGTGATACAGGAACTGTGACTCTGGTGTCACTGGGGAGGAAAGAGGGAGGGGACGGAGGGCTGCAGTGCTGCTGGAAAACTGCAAAGGCACCACCAAATCTGTCTCACGCCGAGATGGATTGTGCTTTTACTGAAGGGAATATTCAGCAAATCTGATGTTGTGTCACTCCTCTTCGAGAGTATTAAGGCTGGTTGAGAGGGGGAAAGCAAACAAACCAGGCGGCGCCCCGCTGCAGCGAGGGGACAATGAACAAGCAGCAGGGACAAAAGATGAAGCGGTATTTACACGCTCAAACGTCACACTCACAAAACGGATCCTGTCCCAACACAGCCACGAGTAAATACACAAAACAAATAATTCAATCACAAGCACAAGAATAAATTCCCCCGAAAAACAAAACAAAACAAAAAAAGTAGTGTGGCAAATAAACTACATAAAATGTGTAAACTTGAAGAGGACACTGACAGCTACTTACATATTCCTCCCAAAACCCCAGCGATTTTGCAGAGCCATCTGTACCACCAGGTCATGCCATCATCATCCGGAGCGGCTTTGCTGGGCGCTGCTGTCTCTTCGGAGCTCATTGTGGGGCTTTTTCTGCTACGGCTTTCAAACACCCACGGGCAGATTTCACAGCCTGAAACCACCCAATAATATCCAAGTTAAGTTCGCTCCAGGCAACAAAACCAGCTGCCAACTAGCCTAATACGCCACTACGCTCCAGTTCGGTGAAACCAGGTACAATTCCAACTTTCTAACCTTTTATATATATATGTGTATATATATATTTTTCCTTTTGTGTGCTGGTGTCAGCTGCCTGATGTCACCAGCTGCCTTCGCCCACGGTTCTCTGTCCCCGTCACTCCGAGCCAGCTAAGCCTGTGCTAGCTGATGGTCACAAGCAGTAGCATCGCCACCAGCTGCCGCTAGGAGCGGATATCACCGACGCATATGTCCTGGAACTCCCAAGCCGCCTTATAAATTACTAAAATACCGAATGGAAACACCTTATTACATCGGCTAAGGGTCAATTTAACGGGTTTGGATTAAATAAAAGCAGCTTCGTCTTGTTGCTCACTGCGGGAGCTCTGCCAGCGTCAGCGGTGCGTGGTGGGAGGGGCTTAAAATGCGTCATCCTTTGTTTACAGTCGACACAGCTATCTGTATGTTTAGCTTTAATAGGTTTACTTTAGTGCTTCATTCATGTTTTCAAAGCACAAAAGTAGTTAAATGTACTGAAAATCACAGTGAAATGTTAGCGCGTTAAAAAGTAATATTGAAATTTCAAAGAGTACAAAAGAGAGATATATTCCAGGCCTGTTCGGTCTGTTTATTTCCAAGAGTAGGCTTGAAACTGAAAACAAAAAACAAAAAAACAAAAAAACTGCAAAACGCAGGATTCAAAAAAACTTGAATAGTAAATAACACCATTAAAATCTGATGTCAACACAGAAATGTTGAAACATGAGCAGTTGCTCAAAGAGCATTCCATTCAACCATCACAATGGAAAGTTGAGTGGAAGGAAAACATGATGGCAAAACGTACATAAGGAACATGAATTGTAGATAGCCATGTCATTTGTTGGTGTTGGTTCACTGTGTTTCATCAAGTTCGACTGACACACTTTCTGAGGTCAGAGTTGGATGTTTGGATTTGTAAAATGTCAAATACAGAACCATGCACATTTAAAAAGGTTATTTTTAATGGCACTATTGGCCTTTATTTCAAAAACAGAACCTTTAAAAATATGTACATTTCTATATTTGACATTTTGCAAATCCATCATGTTGTACTGGGGGAAAAAGCAGTTCTGATGCAGTGTCCCTCTGTAGACTTGGGTTGTCTGAGGTTTTAGAACAACTCTGACCTCCATAAAGCCAGAAAGAGTGTCAGTAGAACTTGATGTTCTATGTGGAAAGCCTAATTTTTGTATGTGCACATGCCAACATTGTTTTAAACAATCTTTAAAAAAAAATTTATCAGCTCTATGATTTAAATCAGTTAAGAGTGAGAGACTACTGGCACATGTCCAGGCTGAAGGTTCTTACTGGTAATATTTTGCAACCTATCAGTTTAATCCTCGGCATACAATGACACCAAAGAAATTCTTAATTTCTTAGTTTTGTTCATTTCAAATCTATTTTATTATTAAATATTTGCACACCTTTAATCACTCGCTCATACATCTATACCGGATATACAAAACACAACCCTCCCAAATTGTTCAATTTTAACACAGCATTCTTGGAAGCAGATATAACACAAATACGGTTATTCTTTTTCTTCTTGAAAAAGTTTTAGCAAGACGAGATATGCAGCCAAATACCTGTCAGCAGAACATGAACATACATTTCTTTCAGAGATGGATAATCAAAGGTAATAGGGATGTGCAATGTATCTACAGATTATTGATCTGACTCCAGGAAGAATCATAGTTTTGATTTAAACAATGTCCTTTTCTTAGAGGTACTCTGCAGCTTCAAATAACCATGAGTTATTCTACTTTTTGTTGACAATAAGATCATGTCTGACCTTGCTCCCAGGTCAGACATGATCTTGATCCCAAGATTATGGGAAAATGAAGAGATTTGTGTTGGTAAATTTTGAAAAAGCTCTTCAATGTTTAAAATAAAATAAAAATAAAAGATTATTTCAGTCTTATTTTTTGAATTTAACATTTTTCTATCTGCGTGAGATAAACACCATTGGTTTTCATGATTGTGCTGGTAACAGAGCCCATATTAATAGGGTGCAATAACATCCCGGAAATTTCACATTATAGTTCATCCCCAGTGAGAGTTGATTCTAGGTGTTCGTCTCTGGCTTCACTCCGACAACAGACTGGACTGCAGAGACGTCCGAGTCCTTCGGCTGGTCCTCCTCACCACCTCCATTATAACCGGTTTCCTCTTCCCCGTCGGGACACGGCACAGCATGTCGTCGAGGGTCTCCTGGGTCACCTGACCGGCCTGTTCGAGCTGAGTCACCACCTGCTCCACTTTCATCTTGAATGGTCTGCCTTCACTCCTCAAAAGCAGCAAATCGACCTGAAAACCAGCCAATAGAAAAAAAAAAAAAATCCATATGCCTTAGAACCTTTTTGCATTACAACCTGTCATGTGACAAATCTGACAGCGTTTGTAATCACTTACCACTTCCTTGGAAAACTCTGGCTTTTTCACAAAAAACGACCTACTGGGCGACATGGCTGCCGACAGCACAGAAACAGCCCCTAAAACATCTCCTGACATGATAAGTATCATAACCTGTAACATAAAAAAACACATATAAAATATGCATACTTGACCAAAAACCCCCAATAAATATGTATACAGTGCAATGACAGGCTGCATACTTACTTTAAAGTTTTGACACAACTTGCTGTCAGTGCTCATGATTTGTGAATATATAGAGTGTGCCTTTTCTACGTCATTCTGACACAAAAACAGAAGAGAACAGGGGGTTATTTTTCAAACTATTTGCACGTATTTCTGCAACATCATTAAGAGAGCACAGATTTAACTCACCCGTCTGAGTGCTAATGCTACAGCAAAACAATATGCATGGCGAGTGATGAACTGACCTCTGGTCTGTTCTTCATCTATTAGTGACATAGAGATTCTGTAGCATTCTGCTGTGTTCTGAGCAACAAATAGCAAATAACAAAAAGATCAAACTCTAGACAGAGACACACTTGGGATGGCAAAGTGCTAAAACATGGTTAAAAAAAACACTCGTCTTGCAAAAGCAATAAAACACCATTAACTTTTCCACATTTTGTGATCTGGAACAGCAGATTTAATTTATTATTAGATTTAATGCCATGGAAAAACACAAAGTAATACATTAATGAAACATGCATTCAACTAATTATTAATTAGTCAATATGAACTAATTATGTATTTGTTTCCTCAGAAAAACTGTAATGTCTAAAATTAACTCTACTTAATATTAATGTAATTTTATTTTGGGCAACTGAGGATAAGGGGGTTAATAAAAATGCACACCACACTTTTTAGATAGTGTATTGTCACTCCTCTTCACAATTGTAGAACATTAAATTAGTTCTTTTGCACTGCTTGATCCCATAAAATCCCAGCAAAGAGCACAAATTGTGGCGCTAATGAGACAAAATGTGAAAAAGTTTAAGGGGTGTGAATACTTTTGGTAGGCACTGTAATTTAATCATTACCAGTTTATAGCAGGTAGCAATGGCTAGTGTCAGTGTGTCTTTGTTGAATGGCACTCCTTGGCTCTTCATTGTTCTTAAAACGTCCATAGCGCCTAGAACAACAAACGCTTTTTAGAATATTACCTCTAATGATGCATGTAGGCTGTGACTTATTCCTTACTTTCATATAAGCCTTTAACAAACAACATGTTGATGGCGATGTTAAAAGTGGTTGAATCAATGAAAAAACCTTTCATATCCTGTCCAGAGTAGAAAGAAAAAAAAAACATTAATTGTACAAGTTGTTTCTATTTTGTGTTGTAATTTAATGTAATTAAGGGTTTTGACTTGTTACCTTATCAGTTAAAGTTGCAGCAGCCATTCCCTCCATGCCGAGCTCATAGCAAAGCCTCATGAAAAGTGGGCCAAACTTGAAGTCTCCGTACAAAAGGTTCCGGTTCTCCGCATGATACCTTTTCACATTTCACAAATGGGATTTTTAGTTTTCTAGAAATAGTGAAGGCTTTCAGCCTAACTTGTGTCTGGGACAGAGTAGCACTTACCTATAGATGGCTTTTCGGGCTACTAGCATATCGTCTGGCGTTTGACACAGGTGGAGAAGCAACTTCAGTTCATCTCGCAGAATCAGCTCATTTCTTTGCATCTTCTCTCTGAACAGCTCAATGTAATTGCCTGTGTAGGTGTGTTGACAATTTTAATTTAAGCAAATTTCCACATTAAAACTGAGGCTCAGCATCAAACAGTTTCTCACCAGCTGATCCTGTAACGAGGTGAGCCACAGCAAGCTTTCTTTGCTGGAAATCCTGCAGTTTGATAACATCTTCCGACAACAAATGCCTCTTAGCTGTGGATAGAAATGAGAACAGGTAAAACTAAGTGTGGGCCGTTTTTTGTTGGTAGCATTTCCAGATTAAATGAGGGTTGCAAAACCTGCCTGAATTTACAAGAGAAAGACTGACTGTTTTTCTGTTGGAAAAATCAACAACTGCTATAAATGATGCGGAATATTGTGTGCATTATTAGATGATATTGTTTAGCAAATATTACCAAAGAAAAAGCAAACATATTGCATAAGAGTTATCACTGACTTGGTGAAAAATGTTAAAAATCTGCTTAAATAAACAGGTTTATAAATGCTAAAGTTCCTCAAGGTTCAGTGCTGGGACCCATGTTGTTTCTTCTGCATAACTGATCATACTTGAAACGTTTCTAAACTATTCATTTGTAGTGCTCACAGATGAAACTGAATTATTATGCTTTCTCCACTTTTGCTATGGGGGAAGAGCTGAACAATATTAATAAGTTAACTTAAAATGTGTATTTGTGACAGAATGTTCAAAGGGCCTCCACAAAGGACTGATGTTTGGTAACGCTATGCTGCTCAACATAGTCAGAGGTGAAACGCTTTCAATAATTAAATTAACGAATGTAAAAGATTTCTATATATTATTTTTTTCGAGCATCGATGTTTAAACGACAAAACAGAAGATGATTACTTGTGGGAATGTTTTAAATTCCAGGCCACTTTGAATTGACAGCTGACATGTTTTACAATAACTCCATTCGCCCCAGTCAGTGCAGAACTTTTACAAGCAACTCAAGCCTTTAAGACTTTTTGGAAATGCTAGTATTTCTGAGTTGGTTCGTTTACTATGAATGAACATGTGCTATGCGTTTTCATGGTCTACAACGGAGGTGCTTGCTTTACCCTGTCCTGTAAGTTTCCACAATCATGTGTAGCATGAAACAGGACCGTCGCTGTCGGTTTTCATTTTGTTTCTCTTACCTCCAATGCAGCCCTGGACCCAGCTTGGCCGTAAAACTCCACAGAACAGCCCTTTGCAGGGTTTAGAAAGTAACGACCGACAACATTTAGCAGCTAGTGTCCCCAGCAGCGCCATGACACTAGTCGACCAAACTTACACATGAAAAAAGAAGGGGTGGTATGTGGCGTCGTATTCGAGTTCCGATAAGTAAGTTTACATCGAAATGCTCTGATAATTATTCATAAACTGCCTAAAATAATTTAGAGATTACATTCATATTAAATATATTTTTGAACAAGTAGTACCACAGTAGTTTGACAGTTTCTGTTTTGCAGATAGATTTTGGTATCTTCCAACATGGCGCCACACTCTGCAATGTTAATTTATTTACTTCTCAAACTCCACCTCTAGATGGCGCAGTGATTCTGGTCGTTTCAGAAAAGCATTACAATGTGCACACCGAACATCTGTATGAAATAATAATAATAACCACGTAAAGAGCCATGTTTTCCCTTCTTAATTAAATTGTCCAGATCCACAAAAGCCACATAGCCATTTAAAATGATAGACTTAGATGGTTTCATTGTTTATTTTATTATTAAACCGCAGAACCACATTATTACTTACATTTTAGAGTTTTAGAAAAGAAAAAAAGAAAAAATCAAAACAGCAAATGAATCAAATCTGTACAAAAACAGTATGAATACATTCCCCCTCACATTTAAGGAACATTTAAAAAAATAAACATATTATATTAAAATGACTAAAGAAAAGAAGAAAAAAACTTGTTGCTTTCTTATTTCTTGCAGTGTTCAGTGTTATTCTGTTGTGGAATTTCAAAGCAATGAACAAAACTACACTTTTTTAAAATGATCTTTATGTTTAAAAACATGAATCTGTTACTTATCAATTCTTTTCACTTTTGAGAGCTAATTTAAAATAGTGATGACATTACATACTATTGCAATTGAAAAGCTAGTTCATGCCATGTACATATCTATGAGTACTTTTAAAAGCATATTACTTGATGATGTGCAATAAACTATGATTCTTTTCATGTTCAATATTTTATTTAATACTTTTTTATAGTTTATTATTGTATTATAATAAGCTTATGTCTTTTACTGAAAGTATTTGAATAGACTTAATGATTTAAAAACTATGAAATGGGAAGGTTAACTGTACATTTTGAGCTCAGAGATAAAACGGTGGAATACAATCTGGTACAAATAATGTCGATCTGGTGTAGATCTACTGATACGTCATTACAGGACGCTGCAGGAAGTAGCACTTCCTGCCTTTTTAGGTTTGTGCCCCCACTGACCTGACAAGATTACGTAACAGAAAAGGAGCGTCCTTAAAAGGTTTCTCCTGTATTTTCCTTGTAACGGCTTGACGTCACCATACATTTAAAATGAAACCATGCCTTAAAATAGGTTACACTCTTGCTGTTTATTAGTGCGTATTTCCAGTATGTACGTGTCAAAACTAAAATGTATCGGGCATGTTCAAATAGCTTGCTGAAATCAAACTATTTGAATAATATCTTGATTTTTAAAATGTTTTCTATAAGTCCTGTTACAGGCTTTGGTGGAATTACTATCAATTTTGCTGTCATTTTGAAAAAAAGCATACTGGTAAGTTTTGAAAAGTGAACTCTCTACAGTGGATGCTTCCATAATAAACTCCTATGATAAACAACAATGCAGAGAGAAAGAACTGGGAGGTTCCCCACTGTTGCCGTAGCAACATGATCTCAGCCCATCCAGCTGAGATAGCTCAGCCAATAAGATACAGGTCCCTTGGATAATTTATGGCATCCTGGAAGGTGCATGAGCCTCTTTCTCTCCCAGTTTATCCCTCTGCATAAATATGATTCCATACTAATTGCTCATCTGTACCTAGAGGCAAACAATTCAAAGGAGAAATATCATCATTTATCTGGATATTGTAACACATTAGTGTCTGATTTCCCAGACAAACAGCCAGGTTGAGCTGAGGGACTGCAATTTTTAGATCTTCTTTGATTTATCCTGACATGCACTTCCCTTTGGTTTTGGAAAGCGCCTCGGGTGTCCCGTCATCACTAATAAACGTCCCCACTGAAACGGTTTTGGAACAGCGTGAAAACAGCTGGAGCTGATTGCCCTTGAAAGAAAAAGACAAAGCCTCCGTCTGCAGAAAAACGGAAGATCTAAGTTTGTTGGCAGATGTTTTTGAGATTCACATTGATAATAAATACCTGCTGGTGGATGCTTTATCTAGAGAAAGTCTGGGATGTTGTCTCATTTGTATATTTTTTTTATAATATTATAGCACACAAGAGGAAATAGAAAACAGGTTCACTTAATGTCCAAGCCAGAAGATTGTAATTTAGCTTTTGAAATTTGTAGTAACTCTTATAAAACAAAAATAAATAGAATTACAGTGATTCTCATTACTATCTGCACAACTATTATTTTTGCTTTTTATATCTAAATCAAAATGTCTGTCAGCTTAAAACACACAGGAGCTGCTCAATACATCTCAAATCTATTAAAGCTTTATTACTTCATTTTCTTCTGAGCTCTCGGGGGGCTGGAACCTGTCTTAGCTGTCACCAGGGAAGAGGTGAGCTACAACTTCCACAGATTGCCTGCCTATCACAGGACCAGAGTCATGCACGTGATAAACAACCTACTTTAAGGTCAAACTAAAACTGCCAATTAACCTGACATGCACACTTGGAGCTGCACGAGGAAGCTAAAGTAACAAGGAAATAGCCATGGGCTTGTCATGAGATTGTTATGGTCTGATAGTCTTGATAAAAAAAAAAATAATAATAATTGCCAGTTTCAAGATATGTATTGTAACATGTGAACTCATACTCAACAGTGGCATTTCGAATAGACAGTACACAGCTTTTTTTTTTTTTTAATCGTTAAATTAATAAATAAATGCAGGGGAAGACTTGCACATAGAGGTTTTAAATATTTATATTTTCTACAGTACAAGCTGAACTCAGAAGACACTTTTAGCTCATCTGTCAGCAGTAGTTAGCTGAGGAAATTTAGAAGGAAGAGACATTTTGTGCTTTTTACCAGATATAAAATAAAACTTTATCTCCTGACATTAACTGTAAAATATTTCAATATTAGAAATGTTAATGGATAGTTAGAGCTATCAGATCAAATGTGTATCCTAATTACTTGCCATTCTTTTCAGTAAAATTAATAAACTCATATTCTTGCACGTTTTCTCAAATCAATTTTAATTTCTTCTTTTTCTTTCTCATTTGTCTTTTGTCTATCTGTACTTTATTGTATATCTTAAGCACAGATTCCTCTATATTTACTGGCACCATTGTTAAAAAAACAAAAAAAGTGTATATGCATAAAAAAGCTTACAAAAAATGTATATCTTATTGTAATACCATAATGCTACACTGAAAATTTTTAGAAAAATCAAACTTTTAGAGAACATTTAGAGAAAAAAATCCTCATTTTAAGTTGTTTTCAGTTGAATCACCAGTCACACAATGATTTGGACTCCAAATAAACTGCATGTAAAAGATGACCAAAAGAATGTTCAAAAATCATATTTCTTTTATACTGACCTGATTAACATTTGATAAAATAATCCATTGTTTTAATTTTTTTGTGGTATGAGACTTGACACAAAGTGACACTTGCTTTAGCTTAGGCCGCTATGGCTGGACGATAACGACGATAATCATCTCCATTCTGACCAGGAATGAAGTTCAATTAATGATAACATTACACTAACTGCATTCTGTAAAAGTAGTAATATCAATGCCAAAGAGTTCAAAGTATGGCCCATTCCACCAGTAAAACAAAACCTGTGACTCTGGTTCATGCTACATCTCACAGTAGGAGCATAGATCCATCTGTCTGGCCTTCGTAGCTCAATTTATCAGAAACACTGGAAGAAAAACTCTTCCCCCGGGGCTTCAGTGTCATGTACAGTCAGTCATCGTTGGCCTCATGTCATTAACCTGTCAACTCTTCGGTCCTCTGACATTATACTATTACCAGCCATATAATTTAATTTAAATAGAATAGGAGGGAATGCTCTATAAATCACATTTTAATCACACAGCTGCTATAAATACAGACAAATAGGAGACAGATTGACAAGGCAGACTGGCAATGAACACATTAGGATGCATGGAACTGGGGATTACCTCGGAATTTCATGTCAGACGAAAATTGCTTTAGTCAGTCCTATTCCTCGCAATATTCTTGAACAAGCATTCAGACATTTTCCATTTTTCCATGACACCTATACGCTGTCAGACAAGACGCTGCCAGAAATGTGACATGAATAATAAGTACTGAACATGTCAAGTTGTTTTTGTTTTTTCTCAGAAAATATATTTCCCTGAAATCGAAAAGCTGAAATCGGCCACCAATCAGTGCAAATTAACATCAGCTGGTCAATTGGATATATAAAAAGTTATGACATCACCAAGGCATGTTGAGTAAAACCTAAAAGCTTCTTTAAGATCTTTGCAACCGTTCTGCTGTAAAACTTTCAAATGCTACTGATTGCATTTCTAAACTTGAGACACATTCGCAAAGATGAAAGAACGCCATTTTAATATAAACCAGCCATGGTCAGGATGGTGTTGTAAATTTACTCATTTTCTCCACTCTCTTTGTATCATATGTTAATAAAAATTGGCTTTAAACAATGGGGGCAGGGGGAAAAACTCAAGAAGACAAATCTTTATTCTTTCACAACAGATTTTATTGTGGCTGTCCTTTAATTTGTGGTTACTCTTACATAAGATTTGCCATAACAGGTACTGTAGAGGACAGATAGCACACAAACATCTGAAAGCACTAAGGAAACTAATTGCTATAGGTTACATATGAGTCTGGGGGAAAGGGCAGAAGGGATGCCAGAATCACAAGACAAATATACCACACAGCTGCAGACAAACATTTTTAAACTTCTTCCGAGAGAAAGACATGGTGGGAGAAAAGGCAGATAGAGAGTCAGAGAGAGAGAGCGAAAGAGAAATAGAGGAAGTGAAGGGAAGGAACCAGAGAACAGAGAAGAGAAATGTCAGTTCAGTTTGACAGTACGTTCGTGGTGATGTGGTGGTTTTGAGGTTCCCCTGCGGGAAAACCAGTCTGTGGTGGTATCATGAAAAACTGACGTCATTTAAGAAATACCCAATGAGACTACATTGGATAGCCCAAAATACCAGAGCATGTAATCAGTGTGTGGTTGCTTAAATGTTCCTCCATATGCTGGCCTGTCAGAGATGATTAGTGGCCAGTTTACTGTAAGTTTGATGTGAGTCATGTTTGTTCTTTAAAGTGTCTAGTGTTTGGTTTTACATACTTTTGTCAAAAAACACACAAGCCATTCACTCGCACCTCTGTGTGCTGCCTCCCTGGTGACCGAGATTCTTCGAGAAGTTAGTTTGTTGTCGTTCTCACCCATGTTTTGTTCTTTTTTTTTCTTTTTGGCTGAGAATGAAAATGTATGACACATTGTGCCCAAGGTCGTGTTTTCTGTTACTACGGCGCCACTGCCTTTTGTTGGAATTTGTGTGGAGTACATATGTCATTGAAAACTTGCAAAAATCACTGATTGGGTGCTTCTTTTTTCCCCCCCTTTTCAAAATTAGTCTTTTGTTCTCTCATTGTAATTTCTTGTACGTCCTAAAAGCAATTCTGAGCAAAAACCTCATTAAAAGTAAGAAAAGTTCCAGTATAGCGTAACTCATGCATGCCTCCCAACCACTCTATTGGCCACAAAGCTATTTATAATTATAGTACAATTTAGAAAAACAAGACATTGTAAGGATTATGAAAATATCCTGCTTTGCCAGCTTTACAATGGGAAAAGGCTTTAGCTCACTCACTGATTACATAAAAAAACACTTCTAAGAAATAAGATAAGGTTCCCTTTTTCTTGAATTAGCATAAAATCTGCAAGTAAAACAGATATTCCAAAATTAAAGCCGTTCCTCTACATTTCTTTTACAGACAATAAAGTCTATAAAATGATTTTGTACACACTAGAGTTTTCTGAACCCATTAAATGATGTAAAAAATTAAATAGTCATAAACAAAAGTTTTAATTTACTGTCATAGCTCACTGCAAAACATATTGTTGGCATAGTTAAATAAATAATACAATTCAGCTAACTTAAAAATTAAAGGAAAAAACAGATTCTATTGGTAGCAGCAGTCATTATATTAATGAACAATGATCTCAAGCATCCCAGTCTATTATCATTTCTCACTGTAGCTGTCACCATTTAGTAATTATTGGGTCTTCAGAGTTGTTCATCCAATCAGGTCTTCTACATTCACTTTGACTCTCTAAGGCAGTTACAGAAAGACATTTTTCCTCCCATTTGTTGTAAATAAAAGCTGTTGTTTCAGAACAACAGCTTTTATTGTTGTTCTGCTTGCCAAAAAGCTCTAACTGAATATTACAGAGCTTTATGATAATACAAAAGAATCAATAAGTATTGATCAGGAGACTCAGAGGAAAAAAAAAAAGTACCATCATTATGTGACTATATTAAAACTGGCAAGTCTGGACATTCAGGGGGTGCTGCTGGTTTATTTGGGTTTTTGTCTCTTTGATCCTTTCATCAGGATCAAGCCGAAACATGAAGGCCCTAATCTTCTTCTTTTGGTAACATTAGTTAATGGTCATTACAGGTTTTCATTTCATTCAGTGTTTTTGTGTCAGTTCAAGCTTAGTGCTACATGGGTTTGGTTTTCTTTGAAGACAACACTCCTTTCTGGCATTTAGAACAAGGCTACAGCTCTATCTTACAAGCTGGGAAGGACTCATCTTGCATGACAACTGTGCTGCTGCTGGCCAGAACCATGATGTTCAGCTCCTGCTGCTTGTCGTGGGTCTCCTGGTACCACTCCCTCATCACATCTGTGTCGTGGGTTGGAATTAGAGTAACCTTAAGGAAGCAAAGGGAAATTATTTGATGAGAGTACATTTCTGAATCTGGTCAGAACACTGATTGCAGGTTTAAAGGAACAGTGCATATTTCTGCTACGGGGTTGTGTGGAGTAGTCTTGAGTTGTCAGTGACTTAAATGCAATGGTCAGCACCTCAAAACCTCAAAAGTTTTGTACTTGTTCGTTTTTATCATTAAGTTGCTCTGAGTATTATTAATCTCTGAATTTATTAGCAAGGTTGTCATGAGGCAAACACAAAATAGTCTCATTGTATGATAAGCAAATAAAAAAAAAAATCAATATTGTGCAGGACGATGGCAAAAGCAAGGAATATAAAACCACAAATTCAATGTATGTTTTTCACTTTCAACTAAATCATTTGCCATGATTTTATTGCTTTCTAATTTACTTAATGTTCTCATAGAATATTTACTGGACAATTATTCTACTTGGAATTTATAAGACTTTTTTTAATGTCAGGTTTTCACCACAGGTAAGATTCTGATGAATCTTAATTAGTCGAAGAAAATCTTTCTTCAAAAACAAGTTTTTTAAATCAATGATGAATTTGTTCCAATCTTTTACAGGTTTTTAGCACTGGATATATTTACAAGCTCACTGGTTACTTAAAACTTACCTGCATGCCGTTTCCCCACTGGGTTTTTCCTTCAAGTAAAGCATCCAAGACGGCTCTACTGGGTTCCTGAGCTGATTGATTGTTGCCACTGACTACATAGTAAGAGGAGCGGACACGTTTAAAGAATTCAGCATCCACATTTTTGGCACTGCAGTGATTAGGAATGTAAACCAAATCCATGTACACAGGAGGGCAGTTGGACAGAGGTGGCACTTTCCCACTTCCGGTACCTGAAAAAGATTTTTGGTTTTTGTCTTAGTCAAAGTCTCAACTGCATCAAATACTGTATGTACAACAACACAAGCATAAAAGACGATCTTGTTTAAAAGAATACCCACCCAATGCAGAGCTTTTCACACCTTTGGATGCAGACGTATTGGTTGCATTTTTGACATCTTTTCCTTCTCCAACACCCTTCTTTGGAGAAGCAGTCTTTGAGTCCTTAACCTTGGACAGACCACTCTTCCTGGCTGGCGATGAGGACTTTTTCAATAGCTTTTTCTTTCTGGTCTTGTCTCCGCCATCTGTATTTGCATTGTGAAGGTTTTCTTCAGCCTTGAGGGCTTCTGGGTCCACCATACAAACATCATGATTACCTGAAGTTGGAGCAGAGTCCCTGAGTGCCAGTGGAGGTGGATCAGCATGCCTGTATGTCACAGTTCTGTCGCTCGGCAAAGTTTCAGAGTCATCTTCAGAGTCAATGTTTGCATCTGCTGTGATGGAAGGGCACTCTTCTGTTCCTGGAGGTACGTCTGAGTCTGTCTGTGATGGGGCAGATTCACTGATGGATGTGGGTGGAGTATCCTCACATTGCTTGGCAGACAGCTTACCTCCTGGTGGCGGGGGTCCACCACCTGACTTGGCCAGGGGCTTCTCCTCATCCAATGTGTTTTCTTCATTAATAAAGTATTCTAGAGGGTTTGGGTTGATGAATGATGGTGACAGCTCAGTCTTGGGGTGACGGTACTCACAAGATTTCACAAGGCAAAGATCAACATCTGTCTTGGATGGAGCACAGAAGCTCTTTTTAAGGGAGTCTGGTTCCCTAGAGCCACAGGGAGAATTAAAATCGTAAGGCTCAAAGGAGAGAGGTAGTTCTGATGGTGAAGGAACTTTTGGACTTGTAGAATTCTTTTCAAGTACAGAGTCATCACATTTGAATGGATTTGTTTCTGTTTTGGGGGAAAGAGTATCTTCTTTTGGAATATTGAAAGATGTAGATGGGGAAGGAACTTTGGGAGGTGATGGTGACTTGTCAAGTTTCTGCTCCGAATCCATTTTGGCTGTGGTTTCCGAAACTGGACTAATGCTCGTATTAGCCAGGGGACCTCCTAACACTGGGGAGGGTTCATTGGAATGGGGAGACAGGGTAAGAGATGAGGCTTTTGGGGTGGATGGAGACTTATCTGTCTGCTCCACAGCAGAATGTAGGTTCTCTGTCATTTGACATGGAGCTGTAACAGAAGACTGAGATGCATCTGAAGGGGTTGCCGAAGTGGCTCGGGCTGAATCACCTCCTTCAAAAAGCAAAGGGTTTTCTGTACATTTTGGTTCTCTAGACGCCTTTACCTCTGTTACATCTGAGGGACTGTAGTCCACTTCAGTTGGACCATTTTCAGTAGCATGAGAATTGCTGCCCAGTGACTGGTGCTCTGGAGATTGCTTACTGAAATCCAGGGCTAAGGAATGATCGGGTGACTCCTGGCCAAACTCTAAAGACATAGTGGAATGCTCTGGAGATTTTGTGTCCTGCGTCTGCACTTTGCTTTTAGTCTTAGGTGAGATTTCTGGGGAGATAGACATTGGCCTTGGACTATCTTCCTTAGTTGGTGATCCCTCTGCCTCATGAAAGGTGGTTGGAGTCTGAACCACTGAGACAGACAAAGAGTCATCAACCTCTGTTGAGTGAGGTGAGCCTACCTCAGCATGCAGAGAAGGAGAACCAGTAGTTGGTTCTGGCAACGAACTAGTGGCCAGAGAAGCTGTGGATGCTGAGGCTAAGTGTGAAAATGTATCTTCTGCAACCACTTCTTCCAGGGGAGTTTCAGACTTGTCTGATGTAGTGCCCTCCGAAATAGACATTTTACTCTCTTCTTTAAAAGTTGTAAAAGCACCGGAGTCAGATTCATGTTTGTTCAGTGGCGCTGAGGACAGCAGTGAATGGCTGATCTCTTCCTGTTTCTTAGCCTCTGCATCGATGGGTGATGACTCCTGTGGGGATTCAGGCTCAAGTACAGATGGGCTTCTTGGAGCGGAATCTGTCCTATCTACTGGTGATGATTTTTCTACTGCTGGATCATTAGGCTCAGAAGTAACTCCACTGTAGGACTCTTCTTTATCACTTGTGACATCCACAATAATTGGACCCTGTGAGCTGTCCTCTGAAAGAGGTGGTAGAGTTTCTACTTTCTCATCAACTGGTGACTGATAGTACGGTGTGTGACCAGAGGACTGAGGCGAACTAGCTCCTTCCAAAGGTTTGTCATCAGGGCTCTTGTAGGAATCAGCTGTGGCTTGGGTGCAACTTGTCAGGGTGGATGACAGTTCTATTGGAGCAACCATCGTTGAAGAAGGATGAATGATGTTCTTAACCTCCACTGAGGGAGATCGAACAACAGGAGATGTTGTGGAGACCGAACAAAGTTTGACTGAGTCATGCCTTTCATTTGACTCTTGAAAAGTTGGAAATTCTTCAGCTATTCCACCTGATGGAAGCTCTTCACAAAACAGATCCTCTTTTAGAGGCGAAGGGGGGGATACTGTTAAAGCAGAATGGTGGTAGTCTTGGCCTTCTGTGACGTCACTCTGAGAAAAACCTGTACCCGGTATATCTTGAAGTGGAGAGAGGTTCTTTTTCTCAAACTCTGCTGACTCTGATTTCCCAAACCTTTCAGCGTCCTGCGATGGAGATCCTGTCTCGTCATTGGGTGTTTCATCACTCAAAATGTCCCTGGGAGTCAACATCTCATCCATGGGAGTAGGCAAACTGGAGATTTCCATAGTGGACTGCGTGTAACCCGATGTGACTGTATACTCTTCTGGTGGCTCATCTCGGTTCTCTTCATCTGAAGTTGTGAAGCTCTCAAAGCCAACAGGAGGAATTTCATCACGGGTGCATGCAGCAGGAGAAACTGGGGAAGACACTTTGGGTGAAGCTGATTCAAAGAGCTTTTGCTTCTCTGTTGTGTCAGGACTTAGATGCTCCTCTACTACATTTTTATTTGTGATATCATCATTGTCCTCCGCTTCATCTCTTTGTTCCGGTTTATCATATTTGGCTTGGAGCTCATTTTGGTGGTTATTTTTATCTGATTCTGCTTCCTGTGGCTCATAAACCTCCTCAGTCTCTCCCTTCTCATCATAGTTCCCTCCCTCAGATGTCTCCTCCAATACAGTGCCCTCATCCTCGAACTTCTCACAAGCGCTGCCATTGAGCTTGCCTTTCAGGACTTGCTCATCTGGAGTCCCTCCACTGTCACCTTCTGCCTCTGTTGTTGTTATGCCCTCATCCACAGACTCTAATCCTTCAGGTGACTCTTTGGTTTGTATCACTTGTTCGTTTTGGGCCACCGAAGCCAATTTCTCATCTTGCTGAACAGTTGCATCATCCTCAACAAACTCTTCAGCTCTAAGTTCCTCAAAGTCTTTTGTGAGGTCTTCTGGGGAGGACATCAGGAATCTTTCTGCCTCTGGGTCTTCTGCAACAATGGCAGTACTTGCTGCTAGTTTGTTTTCTACCTTCGTTTCTTTTTTTATCACCTTTGACTTTCCTTTATCTTTTAACTTGGAAGGAGCTCCCAGATCTCTCTTTGAAGAGTCATCCTTTTTCAGTGGCTTTGGTTTTAGATTCTTTTCCTCACCTGCATTTGAAGTCTTTTTAACATCTTTGGAGAGTCTTTTTGCATCTTTCTTTTGTTCTTTCTTTTCTTCCTTCTTCTCCTTCATTGGAGAATCTCTTCTTGTATCCTTTTTTATAACTTTCTTTGCCTCGTCCTTCTTCATTTTTTCTTCCTTCTTAGCTTCATCCTTCCTTGCTACTTCTTTTTTAACCTCTTTTTTCTTTTCTGCTGATGGTTTGGCCTCCTTTTTAATTTTTTCCATTTTAGACTTTGCTTCGGATTTTTTTTCAGGAGTTTCATTTTGTCCAGTTTGATCTGCATTTGCCTTTGGTTCTTTCTCCTGTGGCTTTGCCTTTTCCTTTTTCAAGGGGACCTTTTCCTTTTTATCTATCTTCAGTGTTTTCTCAGGAGTTGATTCTGTGTCTGTCTTTGCCTTCTCTGGTGTTTCCTCCTTTGAAATCTTCCGCATGGCTTTGCTTGGTGATGGCTTTGGGGTAGACTTTAGGCTCTCTTTGCTGTCTGTTCTGTGTTTCATCTTTGCTTGCTTCAGTGTTGGTGTGGATGGGGTACTGGAAGGCATAGTTTTTTGAGTGACAACTGGCTGTTTCAAGAACTCTAAATGCTTTAACTTCTCTAAGCCTTCAAATATGTGGTCCTGGATGGCATTTCCAGGAAACAGAACCCGTACAACCTTATCGGAGGGGTTTGTGGGATGCCACACAATGAGTGAAGAGATTGACGTCAAGTAGGAAAGGGGGAATTCAGACTCTTTTCCATTCGGTAAAAGAATGGAGGTAGTGTCATTTTCACTTCCTGTCCACTGCTTCATAAAGTGCTGCATCTCCTTGCTGTTTTTTGAAGGACTGAGCACGTACATTTCAAGCCTCCCAACACCCATTTTCTGAAAAAGTGTGATTGGTTCTATGGTGTTTCCTACAGGCTTCTGCAAAGGCTCGATTCTTAAATTTAGCTTGTTGAGGAACACCTGAGTGAATGCTGCCTCCTCAACATTCCTACGCACTTTGTAATCAGGTTCAGGGTTTTCCAGGTTCTCGGGAAAATTCACAAAGACAACGCCGATATCTGGAGAAATCATGTTCTTCACCCAGTCACTGTTAGCTGTCGAACCCTGCGATTGCTCCTCCTCAAGCTCTGCCATTTTCCTCTGTAGCATACTGTTGATGCCTGGCAAATTGTCTTCACCAATATGAGTCAAGAGGATGGAGTCCACCCGATCTAGATGTCTCACCAGCTTCCAGAAGCATGACCTCCTGTCGGAGCCGCCGTTAATGAGCATGTTGAAGCCATTTACAGCAAAGAGAGCAGAGTCTCCTCGACCACCGGGGAAAATATAACAACATGGCTTAGAAAGTTTGAGAAATCCACCTGATGTCGGGGGCTCCAACATGTCAAAAGGAGAAGGGATCTCTACTGATTCTGATAAATACTCGGTGAACTCTGAGAGACCCTCCATTTCTGGGAGGATGAGAGCCGAGTTTAGTTTCATGTTGATGAAGTCCTGTAGGTTGTGTTTGTCCAAGTTGGAGTTTTTCCAATCTCCTTGTTCAGGGCAGGAGAGTGTAAGGTTGGCTTTGTTTGCTGGGGGGATAGTGCTGAGTAATTCACCAAGCTGTGCAAGGAAAAGAAATAAATGGAGTTTTATTTTCGAACAAGAAACCAATCCACAATGCATACCTCAGTAAATCTTAAAACTAACACTACATATCTTTTTCACAAACATTTGAATTTAGACTACGTCTGATCCTCCAACTATGACCTATAGTTTTTTTCAACAGTGTGTGCTTGTGTAAGTTTAATGTCACTGTTATACAGAGTATGACTGTAAAGATTTTTGGTGATGTTTGGGAAGTGTAGTGATCAGTTTTACTGTCAAGCTACTGTTCCTGGTTCCTGACCTACTGTCATACAGTGTGGTCTGAAATGAAAAGTACACATTGTTATCACTGTCATGGCC
>NW_006799967.1:3420065-3458530 GCF_000485575.1 Poecilia formosa | reverse complement strand
CAGTTTAGGGTAATTTGTGTGTTTTACTTTACCCTAAATAAATGCTTCAGGAATAATTTAGACCCACCCGTGTATTAGATTTTATGTAGCATGTCACTGCCGTCCATTTGAAACACACTGAGGCATGTAGACTTTAATATCTCAATAAATAATATTGAAATCAAGCAAAAGGATAAATAAAACAATTTCATAATAAATTTCCAAGATTTCTTCGTTTATTAATTTCCAGTTGAGTCACATCATATTTAATACAGACAATGAACACGGTGAATTATGCATGTATATTTGTAGATGAACACCCAATAATGTCTGAAATGTAACAATTTTCGTCTTGTTTCAGGTCACCTTATCTGTGCACGACATAAGTCATATTGATATGTTTTTGCATGTAATCTCACCTCTTGATCAGTGAATATGTCTATGAAATTGCAGAAAGAGAAAGATCCAGACTGAAGAATCAGTTCCCCTGTTTTTTCTGAGCACTGCCCTGAGAGGACCAGTAGCTTGTGTCTGGCTGTGTCAGAGATCATTAAGCGAGCCTGCAAATTGAGAGAGAGAGAGGGAGAGAGACAGAGAGAGAGAGCAACAATAACAGCTGTAGTGATAGGAATATACTTGGGGGGTGGGGAAGATAAATTACAACATCTAACACTGGATTTACACTTACGTTTTTTTTAGAAAGACAAGTGGTGACACATGCGAGCATAACATTAACGCAAAATCTTATTGTTGCAGCAATCAGCTTAGCAGTGAGGTTTATCTTAGACACCACCAGTTATGTGTCAGTCAGATCCATTAGCTAATTAGCTGACACACACTCTCTCTCACTGTCCACTCATCCGTCTACTGTATCTGCTTTTCCCTTCCTGCTGGTATTTTGCTCCACCTCAGCAGCATTAGCCACTCTGGCAACAAGCCCACTCATTCTTGCAGTGCTGTGGCATATTATTAATGCACATTAGACTATAGACATAGACGAGGGGCTGGAGGCGCCAGTGGGAGCAATGACACAAAACAAACTCATGTTTGACCTCTGCTCCTGATTGAAGTGCTAAGAACCAAAAAACATACATAAGCTGCATAATGAAGCATTAATCCAGCTCCCTGGATTTAATTCCTCCTGTCTTTTTCACACCAGCCACCAGCATTAACTACCAGAGCAATCGTTCTTGTCGCGCTGCAAATCGTCTGTGAATGTCTTAATGGACAAAACAATAGGAAGTCAAGCTAATTTTGTGATTCTTTTTAAAGAGAAAAAGACAACAGAGGAAGATGTAAGGAAATGAGACGATGCCAGCAGCGGATTTGGCTCATTTTACCTCGGTGCTGACGGCTTCATCTGAAGGGTTAATGAGCACAACCGTCTCGAGGATGTTGCTTTTATGGTGAAGAATTCGTTGCCCTGGAAAGAACCAAATGACAAAATATGATCAGTGAAGATTTTGGCTATACACATTTGCTTCCTAAGAGATTCATTCTCTGCATTTTTGTTGATGTTTCAGATAATCCGTCAAAGGTTAAACATGAGTAAATGACACAATAAATGAAGTAAAAAACAATATTCTCCTTGGTTTCCCATGCATCATTCACAGGCATTTGTGTTATTTCTGAACTGTAGAGGTTGTTGCTGTGGCCGTTTTGGTCCAGTTCTCTTTCAATTTCATGAAACACTTGCCTTAACTGCAGGAACTGAGGCCTGCAGTCCTTTCGATGTTCTGGTTTCTTTTTTGACCTCCTGTATGAGTCATTGCTTTGGAGTAGTTTTTGCAGGCCTGCCACATTTTTAGAACGATGCTCTACATTCCCGTATTTTGTGTAAACCAGAATAATGGTTCACTTTGGTTCTCTGGAGTCCTTAAGAATGGTTTGCAAAGTTTTCCAGACTGATAGATGTCAATGACTGTATTTGTCATCTATTCTTTTGTTATGATTTTTATTTATTTATTTATTTTGCCTACTTCATGTTGTCAGACTAGTGCTACTTTAGTGATTTCTGGATCACAAAAACAGTTTTTTGTTCACTTAAGTCATTTTTGCCTGCTTATATTATTTGTTTGATGCCACCTATCATTGGCGATGCACTTTAACCTTTAAGTCATGTAAATAGCATTCAACATCTTGACTTTTTGTACTTTTGGTTTGATAATTTATGTAAACATTTTGGCGATTAAACAAGAAAATAATCATGATTCTGTTTGTATCAGAATCACGACGAACAAACAAAAAGCCTTTCAAAGTCACACCGAACTCTGCTATTGTTAGGAGGAGCTGTGGCCAAATGAGTTTATCATCCAGTTTATCAACCATGGATGTCCTGACAGCAACAATGTTAGATTAAAATCTGTTAACGGCCTCTGCAGCGTGAAACTCTTCATCAGCAAGATGGATGGGATCTCTGTAGGGGGAAGGACAACACATTCCTTAATATGAGTTCTTGACATTAAAAACTGTCTCAAGATTAGATTTCTCTTTGTTGGAAATAGGTGTTTGTGCTGTTGAATGATAACATTTCTCTTAAAACAAAAGTGAGATTAATTATAACAGCGGTTTAAAAATCTGCTAGTACCAAAGATTTAATATTTCAAAAACAGCTCTGTAAATTAAAAACAAACAAACAAAAAAAAAAAAAAAACAGGACAACCACACAATGATGCTAAGATATGCTACAATGAAATTGTAAAATATGTTCATAAAATGTTCAAATACTATAAGTTTTATTTTGGGAGTTTTTTTATCCAATATTTAGTTCATAGAAACTCCTTTAGTATGTTCACAATGTACTTATTTGGAAAAAAAGTGAAGAAAAGGTTCCCATGTTAAAACTGTAAATAAAATCATATTACTATATTTAGCATGTAATATAAACAGCACAAAATATCCTTTACTCGTTGCAATCTTAAAATGACATAAACACTGGAAATTAATGTTTTAACTCATAATAGTTAAATTTTTGGACCAAAATATTTTAGACTAAACTACTGCAGAGACAATAGAATACCATAATAAAAACAAATACCAGAAACAAACATCTAAGGTATTAAGCAAATATTGTTGATTAGAAAAGATGTAGGAAATACAAAGATCTGTGTTTCAGCCTTTGACAGTATCATGGCAAAAAAAAAAAAGACAATTTCAGCAGTTTGCCTTGTTTTAATGATTTAATTTTAAACATCAATATAGTGTCACCTTTAGGGATTATCTAACATTTCTTTTCACATCACAAATCTGTCAATCTGGACAACTATGGGACTGTAAGTGAAAGGCTCTCAATCATCTCTGGTTCTTGGTGATTGATTTTGATAATGATCAGTGGGGGTGGGTGGAAACAGTTCCTAGTGAACCTTTACTGAATCAATCCCACAATCCCTCTGTGTATGTTTGAGCCCCAGATCAAGCATACAAAGTAAAAACAGCGGCTTTCACTGACAAATTATGATGAAATGCATGTAAGTGATTGTTATACTTTTACTCTTTATATTGGCCATTATAATTGATGCAAAACAGACTTTTTATTCAAAATAAATACAAATAACTTTTTATTCAATGTATGTAAAGATCTGTTTTCAACTGCATATATTTTCTTTTTCTTTTGCTTTTCAAGGTCTAAACCAGAAGATATAGCTGGACCAGAAATAGGTTGGCAAGCCACCTGACCACAATCAGTGTTTGGGAAATTAGTAGTAGTGTTTTTGGGTGTGGTTGGTGCTCAGCAAGATCAAAGAGCCAAATGTGAGTGTATCATATTTGGTCGGTGTGATGAAAGCTTGATCTCAACTGGAGTGAAGTGTCGGGTCGGCCAGGGTCGCCGTGACTCGTTCTGAGAAAGTCGCAGTCCAAACGGATGAGCTGAGCTCTTCTGAGAACAAACGAGAAAGCTCTTATCACAGTGTCAGTGAAATAGGAGAATAAGCAATCTCCCTAGTCTAATTTTCATCCCACTCATGCTTCTATATGCCAAGCAGTATATATAAATCTGTGATCGATAATGTATTCATAAGGAGGCATCTCGTTTCCCGATGCCTCTCGCTGTTAGTTCTGCACCAGCTACTGGTATGAAACATAAAACACAAAAACCCTTAAATAAAGCACAACGCCACAAGGCAGCCACCATCACGGTTAGTCTGAGCCACTTCATTGGAAATGACAGATTCTGCCGTGAAGCTCGTTTGGCTCTGCCATTACTTTGATCAAAAATAAAAAAAAAAACAACCAGAGGGACTCTGTCTCAGCAGGAGTTAATGCTTGCATCGCCAAGCATTCTCCTTCCCGCTGAATAGAAAATGCGAGGTTGGCACAGCGACCCTGGCTCCAGACTGAACCGGATGGGAACACTGATCAGGATGGCACCACACCAAATGATAAAACCGATTCTTACAACAACTTAATGCCTGCTGCTTCTGTTTGACTTTCTTACATGTTTCAGGATGGTGAAGGAAATTCATCATGACATCCACTCAGATTCATTCCTTTTTTTTTTTCTTTGGCTTTATCCCAAACTGACTTTCAGTGTCGCTTGTTCCTGTGTCCCCAAACAACCGGGTTAAAAAGAGAACCAGCACATCTAACACGGCCAGTTCATGCAGATAATGGCACCGCCGCTGCTTTTGAGTGGCCCGACTTACTGATCAGTCAATCCACTGCACCATGTTATTGAAAGCCTATCAGGAGCATCTAGAGCAGTCATTGTCGTGTGGTGTTAACTCATTAGATCCTATCAAACCCTTTTAGAAAAAGAAAAACCACCAAAAAAAAAAAATGATCTCAGTTTTGTTTTCCATCATCTGGTCACAGTTCCACAAGCAATTTTCATATCCTTTTATGACCTGTTTTCAAACTAACTAATTATAACCAAAAACGCTTTAGTCAAAAATCCCAGAGGCAAGCAAGCAGCCTTAATGGAGTCGAGGTATAGAGTCGACGCTGAGGCTTCATTATTTTCTCCACCTAAAGCACAGTGCTGGGAAATCTATAGCTGAAGCATCTAATATCCAGCAGGAGGAGACTGAGGGGCTCCTGGTGAGGGTCAAGGCTTCCTGCACACACCATAATGGATGCTCTGTCCTCCGTCAGGCTGATGGATGGTTGCAGCTGATCCGAGGGTTTTTCTTAATACTGTTCCCGTATCAGTGCCTATTTTTCAGTGCTGAAAAATAGGAAGATATTAAATAAAATTATTGTTTTTTTTTTATCTTTATTGGAGTTAATTGTTTTCTTCAGATGACTGTAAGTGAGGGATGCAGTGGTTGCTTGGAGACTATTTGGTTGACATTTTGGGATAAGCAGATTTACACTTTGGCTTTTAGATTGATGAGAAGCTGCTTCCGTAAAAGGTTGTTATGGATTATGCTAATTTATTTAAAAACCATTGTGATTAATGTTTTTGTTTTGTCCAACAACCTTTTCCTCGTGGAATACACAGCAGCCACAGCAGCCAAAAAAAAAAACATCAAATAAAACATCTCACACTGATTTGTTTTAGAAGATTACAGCAAAGAGTTGCATCTTGATGGTGGGGGTCACTAAGTCGCCATAACAACAATAAAATTCAAGCTAAATGCGTAAACAGCTGTTTAAACTAAAGAATGAGAGCCTACATATGTCTAAGTTCTCATAGCCATGAAGTATAACAGAAGTAAAAAATAAAACATAACCTTGTTTTGAACCTTTAAGCTACAATATTATGAGATCACAACTGACTCAAGTGGCAAAAAAAGCTTCTTCTGTAATTCTCAGAACAAAGCAAATTTTAAACAAAAGGTTTTTGATTATTTGCAAGTCAAAACTGGAGATCGGACTCAGAACATGATTTCATCGTTTTAGAGTTGAGTTCAAATTCAGTTTGAGAAAAGATTCGAATTTCCAAAGCAAACGGTACAAGAAAATATATTAATCCGACTTTTACTCTTAGACAGCTATGGGTGATAAAGCCATGGCTTCTTTACCAGATTTTAATCTGTCATTTCATCTTCATCTTTCCCCCTAATCTTTTGCATTTTATCCCCCTTGCAGTCACCTCCCCCTGGTCCCCTGCTCGCCTCTTCTCTCGCTTTTACATCCTCCCCCCTCCCTCCTTTATGTTCGCAGACAGACCCTCGCCACTGGGGATCCAGTGCTGCTAATTACTCCCAAATCAACTGTGCATCCAGGCAACAGCACATCGGGAGAAAGATGGAGAGCAAGGAATGGAGGATGGGAAGGGGAAAGCTGGAGCGCCACTAAATTTCATTTTAGATTGATCTCTGCATTTGGTGTAGTCTTGTTCTCTAGGAATAATTTCAGGACAAAATAGAACTTGTCCTTTCATCTGCTGCGTTTGCTGGCTGGATGAGTGTAGTTCGCGTCCAAGGAAGTGTTAAATCCTGCTGGTCATTTCCAGCGCGAAGCAGAGCCAGACAGAGGCTTTCATTGCCGCCGAGGGTCAAGGCCATGTTACACACTGACAGACCACATGTCTGGGTTGGTTTGATGGAGCTGCTCTGTCTTTGCAGTGGCTATTTCATTTTTACTTTGCAAAGGGTAGACGCTACAAAAACGTGAGAGGGCAAATCTGGGTGAAGGTTGCTTCTCTTTCTAGCTGAAACAGAAGCATGAAAGGATGAGAAATGAGCCATTTTGAATGCTTTTATGGCATAGGGGTTCTCAATCTAGTGTCACTGGACTTCAGTTTAAAAATATATTATCATTAACCCAACTACAATCAGCTGGTAATGTGTCTTTTTTGTGCTGAAAGCTCCGTGTTCTGACAGAGCGTCCACCGACCACGCCCTTTTTCAGACAGACCTCAGTTACATAGAAAAGACAAGCCAACGACATCGATCAGCTGTTTTTTCTTGCTTTCCTGTCTAAGCCACTTAAGATAAAAGAAGAAGAAAAAAAAAACTAAATCCATGTAACAGGTTTGCCAAGACGTCTTTGCAGTCATTTTATTAAGACGCCGAAGATTTTAGCGCAGACGCCTGGAAAAATATATTCCCATAAGTCATTGCGTTACTGTGCCAAGACTGTACCAAGAAACACATAAACAGACAGAAAGGTAACGACACGGTGGGGGTTTAGACTGAACAGAGGCAACACAGCTGCACTTGGCTTTGTACTTCTCTGAACAGCCCACCCCTGCAGCATCTAGCAGAAACGGGCGTGGCTGATCAGCCTCTCAGATTCACCTTGTAGAAAAAAAAAGATGAAAATCCTAGATATGCAAAATCTTCTCCCAGCCATCTCATGATAGTCTGTAAGCTACAAAACAGGCTTCATTGCAAAATTGAAGGTTTAAACAGTTCAGTGAATATTGTCGTTTTTATAACCTGGATTTACCGTTTTTTATGTGTAGCAATTGAGAGGTTTTTATTTCCAGTCAAACAAACTATATATATAAAATGTTCAAATTATGCATCCGCCTGGCAGATTTAATGTTTTTTATTCGACCTAAAACAAAACAACAAAAATCTGTTTTCTATTCACATTTTATTAAAAAAAAAAAAGAAAACTATTTATTATTCATTTAATTCTCTTTTCAATAATCAACAGGCTCATGTTTAGACCCTGCCTAAATCATCCCAAAAAAGTTCATATTATTATTATTATTATAATCTAAATGAAAATGTGGGTCAAATAAAAAGATTATATTAAACTTAAATCAGCGTGGGATCTGAATGACTTTCAAGTTTTCTATAAATTGGAAAAGCTACAAAGACTGCATTCTAATTACCATTTTTAATTTAGTAAGATTTCAGGTCCAAGATCCTTTCAAAGACATGTTGTGTTTTGGACTCATTCATTAAGTTCTCAGATGAACATTTTTTTCTTTCTTGGCAACAGCTTTTGGGAAGAGAGGCTGACCTTACAGAAACCCCACCTTCCTTGTTAAAAATCAAAATCTCTCTGTTCATCTACAGCGATCGATCCCTCTAAGAGGACAAATGGACACAAACCCAGCCAGTAAAATGCCGCCCACAGAGCCAGCAGCTTCCCACACAGCAGGGAAAGATTGGGATTCCCGTCTTTTCCCTTTAATCTGTCTCCCATCTGCGCAGGAAACTAAGCAGCATGTGCTAAATTACACCGGCACATACTCCGTTTTACTTCCAGTTTACCTTTGACGTCTGCGGAGAATCGAGCCGAGTGTCTGGAGACAAACAGCTTGAGCTCCTGGTCCAGGTTGCAGTCGATGAGGTTGGTGTCCCACGAACGGATCCCTGGAACACACATACAGAAATTGATCTTCTGCGTAGGAATCATTCAGATCACCCAGCATGTGTAACACTTAGAAACCTCTCCACCCACACGTCTGTGCTGTTGATCCTCCGCTTCCGGTTCATTGGAAAATCTTGGGGCGATCGTGTCTAGACTTGCTACAGATTTGGCACGAGCAAAGGGATCCATAGTAGGAAACATCTATAATGCTTTCTGTGCTTTGTCCCAAGGCCAAAGGCGATGGTGGCCTCAGTTGTGATGAATCATAGCATCATACGATCTACACTATATATATATAAAAAACAAAACATCTGAAACATTTGCTGCCAAAGAGAAATCCATCTAACTGGTTGGATGTTAGAGAAAAGGTTGATTATACCGTTTTGGTAAAAACTGATTTCAAAAGCGTATTACCATTTCAGAGACATTTTCTGTCTTCATTGCAAATTAATTCTTAATTTCTTGTTTTTAAGATGGGAGGACAAATCAGATAATCAAATACATTTCTAACAAGTATTTGGAATTTGATGAGTTTACCTCCTATCCAGAAATATTAGTTGAACTAACCCAAATAAAATGTGAGCAAATTGTTGCACCGGTTTTATTGTTTAACTTCTAATCATTTGTTTTTTTAGTGGATAAATTATGCCTTGTGATGACCTCATGATTAAAAAACAATGAATAAAAGAAAAAATATGTTTTTGGAAATCAAATGGCAAATTTGTTTGAGGAATGAGGCTCTGTTTCAACGATAGTTTGTTGTGACACAATAACATAATTAAATGTGAAAAATAATAAGTTTAACACAGGAGTATTTACACTGATGAAACACATGGTAAGAATTTAACCAGTTAAATTGATGCAATAATTTAAATACATTATATATGTTTATTAATCAATATTCATGGGTGACCTTTAACACCTGAAAGAAATGTTAAATACATGTAAGCCTCTTTCTTACAGTCTCATAGCTGGGCAGCAGAATAGCAACAATTGCTTAATTAAGACTTAAAACCCCAGCTTGCTAGCAGATTTTACTTTAACATTAGCATTGTTGCTAAGCTAGCTAAAGCTGAAGAATCAACTCAAATTCTTCTTGTAGCACAGAAACCCTCTCAGAGAGTTGCTAACTTTGTTGTTGTTAATTATCATATAATATATTCCATGATAATAAAACCCATACAGGCTATCAGCCCAAACATTGACTAAACCATTTAATATAAATTCCAATCACAATGTTTATAAAGGCCTTGTTTTAAAAATGAAGTCGCTAAAGAATAAAAAAAAAACAATAAATAAACATCAAATTAACAAACTGGAATGCATTATTAAAAGTTCAATAATTTTAATATCCAATATTAAATACAGTCCAAAATTCATTTTTACAGTGCACACATTTATTTGTCACTCTAATTTACCAAGGCCAAGAATAAGCTTTCAGTGTCAATGTTTACAATCAACATTACCAAAATATAGAAATTTAGGGTGGCACTACCACAGGTTATACAAAAAAACAACCAAAACAAACAAACAAAAAAAACGTTCCTTATGAAGAAGCATAATCAGCATTTTAAGATAAGAAAATCAGGATGTCCTTTATAGAAAGCTCTGTTATGGTGTTGGAGTATAAAATAACTTGATCTTCCTCCTACAGTTACTGCGCCACATCTTTCTCCTCCTACTCCTCTTCAACACAACACAATGCACTCTGGCCTAGAAGGCAGGCCTCGGCAGCAACTGTATAAAAAACACCCGCCCCACTCAGCCCAAAGATGGGTCCTCATGGCTTTCCGTAGGGACCGCAGTGCGGACTGAGCCACGCCCACAAGCCGGTGTGGGGATGAGAGAGCTGGATGCGGGATAAGGATGATGATGATGATGATGGAAACATGCTCCCGCAGGATGCACAAGGGAATTGATTGATTTATAGGGAAATCAGATCAGTCTGAGGACACAAAGCGTAGCGCAAACTCCGTGCACAAAATGAGCGGCCACATCCCCTCTCCCCCTCCCACCCACCCACCCTCAACCACCACCTTGCTGTCTGCTCTAACTGTGGAGAGAGGAACAAAAGCCTACGCATCTGCAAAGAGCCCGAATAAGGGGGACATAATCGCAGCTGCACTGGACTTGTAGAGATGTGTGATGCGCTGGTTTAATGACGCAATGTCCAGTTATGGTGCTGAATCACTACCGTCAGCTGTCTCCCATGTGTGGGTGACAACAACCAGGCCGAGACGGGTACAAAAGAAACCCTACTGATCCGAACTGCTCAGATCCTATAAGGTGCTGCGCTGACATATTGAGTAAAATCATCTTAAAATGAAACCCTAAGAGAAGTGGGTGAGAGTCGTCACAATTGAGTAATTTGCGCCGTGCGTAAAGTCCTGCAAAGCAAACAGATGGGGAAAAATGTAAAGTCATGAGCTCCACCTCACCTTTCTCTATGTCCGCAATGGCACACTTGAGGTGATCCTCTGATATGATCTCCCCGATTACCACCAGCAGGTAAAACTTGCTGTCGTTGAAGTGCTGTGAGGGGCTGGAGGACGTCGGAGAAGCCCCGGTGGTGTTGCTCTGGGCGCCCAAGGTCTCCATTTCTGCAGATTCTACTAGCGTGGCCATCCTCTCCTTTCTGTTTTCTATACGTGCCTGCGCTTATCCTATGGATCCCACCAGCAGCCGGCCCCCTCCCCTCTTCTTCTTCTTCTTCTTCTTCGTTTTTCCTCCCCCTCTATCTTAGCCTACTCCTTGCAAAAGAGCCAGACATGCGAGTGGAGCGCTGATAGGAGTGGCTCTAGCTTTTTATACCGGCAGACATTGTGTCATGCTCAGTAACCGGGGAGAGAAGAGGGCGCCGGGGCTTCTCTTTTTTCTGCACACTCACTCCACAGCTGATGTCATACGCGACGAATCAAATGCCGCCGGAAGTCAGCGAGATGATGATTTTCGCATATTCACCGTGGAGCTGGAGTTATCATTTGTCCCTCACATACTAACATTCCACTGGCAGAAGACAAAAAATAAAATAAAAAATCCCCAACGAAAAGCGCCATCAAAGTGAAGACCTGAAAGACGTCTGCTCAACAGTTTAAACAGCAGCTACACTTTGGCATTTGTATCATTTTATTACTTTTTTAATCAGACAAATAAAAAAGAACAAAACATGTTAGAACTATTGTCAGATTCTTGGGTATGTGATTTATACGCATGCAAAAATTTCCAAGTCAATCTCAAGACAGTTTTATAAGCCTGGAAGAAAAAAAAAAGAAAAAAGACAAAGAAAAACGGCATGAAAACACCCGGAACTGAGGCCCCACATGTAAACTGCGTTGTGGGAATTGTAGTTTTCAGTTTATTTCTTGAAAAAAAATCACTGATTTTATGAACTTAACAGAAAAGTTTTTGTGAAATTCTTAATATTTTTTGCTGTCGAGTTTCCCAAAAACATTTTCCCAGCTCTCTAATCCCTTTTATCTATTTTAGAGTACAAACTTCAAACTATTTCTTTTAATTAACTCTGACCAGCTTCCCCAACCCTGTTGAAGAACATCATCACCACAGCATGATGATGCCTCCACAATTTGGGTGTGTCATGCTTAGGTAATAGCATTACTTTTCCAAGCACATATACCAAAAATGTCAATTTAGGTAAATGTTAAGCACTTCATAAATGCCAGATTTGCAAAGTGTGCAACAAACATATACCTTCAACAGATTTTCCCATAGAAAAAATTATCTCTGGTCTCCATGATGCTGAATAAAAAAAAGCTCACCACAAAGACTCTGTTTACCAAAAGACTTATGAAAACCATAAGAATTCATAACTATGCACTACATTGTGTTGGTTTTTCTTTAAAAATAAAAATACAGAAATTGAGAAAATGTTTATGAGGTATGAAGGTTTTCCACGGTTTTCTTAAAAATATTCTGTTGTATTAGATGTCCTGAATGGTGATATTTCCTTTTGTTATATGCTGCAATGCAGAAAGACATGCAGCATTGTGCTTCAGTCTAACAGGGAGCTTCTAGAGATTCTCTTTGATTGTGGAAAGCTTCCTCCCAGCACACAACAAGTGCTTATATGAAAGAAACATCTGATCAGAGAGAAGGTTAAAGATGGGCAACTACAATGAATTGCAAATGAAAAGCACTGAGATCACAGGCTTCTCCTCTGTCATGTTTCATTAGACAGGAAGTGTGTGTGTGTGCGTGTATGGGTGTGTTAGGTTTTTCTCTGTCTGTACTGTAGAAGGTAAAAGCAATGAAATCCTAGCCTTTGATAAGAGCATTAAAAGTTTCTCAGTTTTCCCCAGAGGAAAATGGAAGAGCACTGAAAAAAAAAAAACACACCTCGCAGTGTAATAACCACAATTGTCATTGTATTTTCTTGAAAAAAAAAAAAAAAATAATAATAATAATCACAGTATGGGATAAATTTGAAGCGAAATTAACACACCTCGCAGTGTAATAACCACAATTGTCATTGTATTTTTTTGGAAAAAAAAAAAAAAATAATAATAATAATCACAGTATGGGATAAATTTGAAGCGAAATTAAAATTATATATTGTTTTCAATACTTAAAAAAAAATGTATATAAACTGAGGCAAGCACTTATATTAAGCCCCCTTTACTCTGATACCATGCATTTCAGTGCAACCAATTATCACCTGTGAAGGCCTTAGAGCAGGGGTGTCCAAACCTTTTGCAAAGGGGGCCAGATTTGTTGTATTAGAGATGTAGGGGGGCCGACCTTGGCGGACGTGCTTTACATAGAACAGCAATATATTTAAACAAATTTCAGCAAGCCATTCTATGTTTCACATTTGCTTTTTTATTTTAATTTCAGCGATCTTAAACATGTCTTTTGGTTCATTTGAAACATGCATATCATATGCAATTGAATATTCACTTAACTTCACTTTTTTAACACTAACTTTTCTAACAGTTAAACAGAAGTAATTGTACTCTTGAGTGCAAATTACATTTGAAACATAAAAAATCTCACCATGGCAGTTCAATATTTACAGAATTTTAAAATAAAAAAACAGAAATGAGTAAGTAATAGTCATATCAACAAGTCCAGGGCTCATTTGAAATATGGCATATTAGTAACTATAAATGTTAATTAAAAGTTTATTATTCTGGAGTGAAAACTGAAGACTTGTCTGAATTTTTGACTGATTTTGATCTTTAAAAAACAAAATTTATTCAGAGACTTATTGTAAATGACAAATGACTTGTCTGCATTAAAGTGATGGGAGATACTGAGATCTGGACTGCAGCACATAGGCCAGGTCTGGCTCAAAGGCAGTGGTATTGACAGGCCCGGTGGCATGGGCGGGCATTGAGGGACATTGCCGCCCAGAGTCAGCCGTGCCCCCCCTGGACTGGAAGATGTTTATTGTTTTTACCTTAGAATGGCCAACAGTTTGTTATTCTTATATCAATTTGATACAATAGGAGCTTCCGCACTTACCATATCCGTGTCATGTCACCTTTTTCAGCAGTTAAAACAGTTTAATCTGTTAACAAGTCACAACCTGTTTTTCGGAGCCGCCTTCAAACGCAACATGAACGCTGAGACGCTGGGTTTACGCCTGTGCGGCAGTGAAGGAGACCTGCTGCTGCTGTGCAGAGCTACAGGTGTGTTAGAATCATGGCAGCAAAACGCAAAGAACTTTTCACAGATTTTCCCCCAAACCGACTTATGAGTAAAGCTGTTGGATGCAGGTAATGTTAGCTAAAAGATGACTAGCTAATAACAATACTAAAGCTTGTTAACAAGTAGCCTGTAGTCTACTGATGTTGTCTATGTTCAGCTACGTAGATTCATTTTGCCCCCCCAAAATAAGTCGATGTCCCCCCTGTTAAACTCGTCTGGAGCCGGGGCTGGGTATTGATGCACAAGATATCTCTTAAGTGAGAGTCCGTTAGCCGTGTCCTCACACGGCTGTTATTTAGGTTCATAACCGAGAAGACACACACGACGTATTTGTGTCTTCTCACACAAATACGTCGACCCAAACAAGATTAGCATTTTTTTTTTCCAAATGCTCGAATCTCTCGAAACCTGTCGGTAAGAGTTTGCGAGAGAAAGCTGCTGGTGCTGACCGCGGCTCTCTGCGTCACTCTCCAGCTCAATGAGCTCCAGCTGCAAATGGTGTGAGTCACACGGGCTGCTGCCCTCTAGTGGGTAAATGAGGAACATCATTTAGTGTGTAAGCTACGCCATATGCAGGTAACACTGCTGCCCAATATATTAATTCTACGTGCGGGCCAGACATTATTGATTTTATGACAGAGGCTGCGGGCCGGATGAAATTTGACCACAGGCCACATTTGGCCCCCGGGCCAGACTTTGGACATGCCTGCCTTAGAGGTTTATGGTAAAGCAATAGAAGACAAGCAGCATCATAAAGACCAATACAGATTTCCTTTACAGCAGGGTAAGGCAGTATAACAATATCCCAATGTTTGAACTCTGAAGAAAAGGCAATAATAAGTCCTGTTTAAAGTGTACACAACCCATGTTGGAGACACTGTGGAAAAAGGAGTTCCAGTCAGATGAAACAGTCATCCTGAACACATCATCCACCATCCACACTGGTGACAGACTCATGCTCAGAGCATCCTCATAGAGGCAAAACAGTCTGAGTTGATGGGAAGATGAGTGGAGTTAAATTGTCTGAAGAAAAGCTGCCAGAGCCTGCAAACATGTTAGAGTAGAGTGGAGGGGTCGACCCTTCGGCAGCACTGCCCAGGTCGGTGTTGTTAGTGAGAATTAATTCTCAAAATGTCACTAAATGTCAAACTAAACATACAGCCAGAGCTACTGTTAAAGGTTTTAATCAATCACAGTGCCCCAGTCAAAGTCTTAAACATTTTTTTTTAAAAGAATCTGTGATCAGACTTGAAAACTTAAAGGCAAGGCTGGTGTGGACAAGCTCTAAAAGACTTATTTGTATAAAAAAGTGCATGAATCCCTTTCTTTCTACTTTACCAGGTATACGTTTGTGTTGGTCTATCACATATAACCCAGCTAAAATACAATAAAAGGTTTCTGGAATGTGACATGTGGTTTATTATTCATCTCGTTCTTACACAGACAACTGTCTCTTCTCTATCAGCCTTAGAGATGAGAAAGGCTCATGGGGAGTTTGTCTGAAAAATCAGCAGCCGATCTTTTGAGTCTTCCTGCAGAGCATACCGGGGATGCTCGACGGGACTGGGAATTATCAGGAGGAATCAATGCCTTAGGCATCTTTAGCTGTGCGCAGGTTTTGCACAAAGGGCTACATAATCCTGCTGGGGGGGGGGTTTGCAGTGTTTGGGGGTTGTGGTCGGTCTCGATAATATCGATGTTGGTGTTAAAGTAAGATCAAATGTGTAAATGCAGAAAATCATAACCAATGAGTAGGCATAATCGTACATGCAAAGATGTGGACATGAATCTTGACTTTTTCTTAGGTTTTTCCTTTGTGTTGTGACATAATACAGATGGAGGGGGGTCACTGCTGGTGTGTTATTGGGGCCTGCCACAGCAATGCATAGGCAGGCACCTATTGTTCTATACCTCAAAATAACTGCCTCTTCCTAGTACCGTTAATGAGGCTCGTACCGCTGCGTGTCTCCTTCACAATATATATATCAAAACGTGCGGCTCGATCCCATGAGGTTTGGTTTTGCGTGGACTCCTCTGCTGGCAACCTGAGTGTGGGACGGCGCAAAGGCTGAGCCAGGCTATGCATGGAGACCCCTCGTTGATTCAAGGTCTGTCTTTCTTCGGACCTCCCTGGTTGATTTTAGTCCTATCTTTCCTCGGACCTCCCTGGTTGATTGGAGGCCCATCTTTCCTCAGACCTCTCTGGTTGATTCAAGGTCTGTCTATCCTTGGTCTCCTCTGTTTGTAGGGACCCTTTTCTTTGCAGGGGGACGTCTGGTTGGGTGGAGACTCTAGCATGGTTGCTTTCCAGAGCAAGTTTCAATTCCATATTCAGGTCTGCAATCTGACCCTGCAGAGCTTTCACCGTTTCCTCCTGAGCCTTAAATTTGGAAGCTTGCTCAGAGTGGCTTTTGAGCTGCTCCTCATATTTGAGTCTCACTCGATATTCTTCAACCATTACTTCAATCAGACCTTTATTGCGGGAGGCGTATTTTGCAGCCTCCCACTTGAATTACTCCAGCTGTTGAAGAACGCTCTTGTCAGTTGTAACTTTGGAAGAGCAAGAAACCTGTTCATGTTTGACTTGCAGGTGACGTTCTTTGTCCAACAATTTTTGCAGCCTTTGAATCTCCTCCTGCTGGGATTTGACTTCAGCCTGACATGCAATCCTTCTGTCTCTTTCCTCATGGAGTTCAAAATTCTTTCTCTGCAGTTCTGTTTTAAGATTGTCTACCTGCTTTGTCAAATCTTTGACGTGTTGGCTAGTCTCTGCCTCCCTATCCCTACTCTAACCCTAACCCAACCATTAATTAAAAAAGACAATGACGACATTGCAAAATTATTGAGACCTCATTAAGAAAAATATAATTTATCAAAAGAAGTAAAAGCAATTAGAGAATTAAATGGTAATAAGCAATTATAAAACCAGCGGATAAAGGAAGCGTAATAATTTTAAGTAGAGAGCAATATATTAAAGAAGTATACAGACAATTAAATAATACAACTTATTATAAAAAACTTGAACAACCCATATATTTAAAAACTGTCCCCATGATACACCAAATCTTAGAAAAATTCCTTATGTAATGTTAAACAGAAAAATACACTAAAAGGAGAAACAACACCAAGACCGAGACGATTCTACATTCTCCCAAAAATTTATACAGACCCCCAGAAATGGACAATACCACAAGAACTACCACCAGGACGCGAATCATATCAAACAGTAGAATTTATCGATCATTTTTTGTATCCTCTTTCCATAAAACATCCATCATATATTAAAGATACATATTTTATAAATTTAATTAAAAATCTTAAAATTCCAAAAAAAAAAAAAAATTATTTTCAATGGACATAGAGAATTTACATACGAATGTAGATATTGAGACAGCCATAACTTGCGTTCAAAACATACTAAAACAATACCCGGACCCTGAAAGACCAGACAAAGTGATTTTGGAATTAATGGAAATTAATCTAAAAAGGAATGATTTTGAATTTAATGAATATTTTTTTAAAATTAAGGGAACGGCAATGGGCAAAAAATTTGCACCAGCATACCCCAATATTTTTATGGCAAATTGGGAAAGACAGGTACTCCAAAAATGTTTAAAAAAAAAACAAAAAAAAAAACATTCCTTTACTAAAGATATCTAGACGATTTTTAGGGACTTTGGACGTTTGATTTGGCCGAATTTGAAGAATTTGTTAAAATTTTAAATGCACATGATCCTTCAATTAAATTGAATCACGTGATCAATGAAAAGTCAATAAACCTTTTGGACACAACAATTTATAAAGGGGAAAATTTCATGACAACCCAAAAAATAGATATAAAAGTCTATTTTAAGGAGATAGACACTCATGCACCTTTGTTTAAAACTAGCCTTCATCCAAAACATGCATTTAAAGATTTGGTAAAATCACAGTTTATAAGATTCCAAAAAAATTGTACTAAAAATGAAGATTTTATGGCATTTAAAATACTTTTTAAATCACTGAGAAACAGAGGTTACTCCAGAACATTTTTAAGAAACTGTTTTAAAACATTTAATGAAAAAGGATGTGAAACACAAAAACTAATTATTCCAATTATAACAATACTCAACTATTAATAAATAAACTTTACTATTTTTAAAAAATAATTACAAACAACTCATTGAAAAACAGGAACTATTAAAAGAATTTAAGGTTATTTCTGTCATAAACAGTGTGGTTGAGGTGAGGATGAGGACACAGGCGGACCCAGGATGTAGGTGAAAATGATGAGTTTAATGATAATCCACGCACAGAACAACAGCAAACAGCACAGGGAAACAGGCATCACATGACAAGAATCCAACAAGAGACAAGAACAGGTGGGTTTAAATACACACGGGGTAATCAAGGGGATGAGACACACCTGGGAAACAATCAACGGGGAAGATGCAGAGACAGAGACACAGGGAGCAAACTGAACACAAAAAACTCCAAAAACAAATACACAGAAACACGATCATGACAATTTCTGCATATAGAAGGAGTAAAAATTTAAAAGACATTCTAGTAAGAGCAAAACTTCAACCGATACAACAAACAAAACAGAAATTAGTAAAAGGTATATTTAAAAATATAAATTTTGTAAAAATCAAACAGATAATAAAATATTTACAAACAATCAGAAATTTGATCCCATATCAAAAAATTGTGTACATAATAATTTGCTCAAAATGTGGAAAACAATATATTGGAGAAACAAAAGCAACACCTAGCAACCCAGCAACACGAATTTGGCAGCACAAATATAATGTTACACATAGAAAAGAAACAGAGACGGAATTGGTCGAGCATTTCATTAATCATAATTGGAATTCACTAACAATTTTAGGACTTCAAAGCAACATATCATGGACAGATATAGAAAGAAAAAAATGGGAAAGATGTTGGATATTTTGGTTAAACACAAAGAGCCCAAATGGTTTAAACAAAAAATAAAAAAGACACAAAACAAAAACTTGAGAATAATTTGTGGGAAGAGACATTGAAACCCAATTAGACAATCAAACACCCCTATTTAATCCTACCTTTCCTTTCACCAGCCCTGACCTTTGACCTTTTCCTATTCCTAAACTTTTTTTCCTCTTTACCCACTTAACCTCAAAATCTCTTAACTTCTTTTACTAGCCCCTACCTTTGACCTCTACCCTAATCCTAAACCCCACTTTTTCTAACCTTGTACAGATTCTATAGAATCTGTACAACGGAAACGGATTTCATGGATGCAGTGAAAGTTCTCTTTCAATCATTGAAAAACGGGGGTTATTCTAGGACGTTTTTAAGAAAATGCCTTAAAACATTTAAAGAACAAAAGAAAAGGAGACAGAAACAAGTCATTCCAATAATAACAAATTACTCAACAATTAATAAAAAAATAAATTTCATTTTGAAAAATAATTACCGAGAACTCATTGAACAACAGGGATTATTAAAAGACTTTAGCACTATTTTGGTTTATAGAAGAAACAGAAACCTCAAAAAAAATTTTGTTAGGGCAAAACTGCAGTCAATACAACAGACTAAACCCAAATTACTACAAAATATATTTAAAAATTTAAATTTTGTTAAGAACAATACAAATGGAACAATATTTAAAATCAGCCAGAAATTTAATCCACAATCCAAAAATTGTGTGTTATTTGTTCAAAGTGTGGTAAACAATACATTGGGGAAACCAAGAACACACTAGCCACAAGAATCTGGCAACACAGATACAATATTTTACGGAAAAGAGAAACAGACACAGATCTGGTTAAACACTTTATCATGATTGGGATTCAATTAAAATATCAGGTCTTCAAAGTAATTCTTCATGGACAGATTCTGAGAGAAAAAATGGGAAAGGAGATGGATATATTTACTTAATACAAAGAGTCCTACTGGATTAAACAAAAAAATAGAGTAAATGGAAAATAGAAGGAGGACTTCAAGAAGCCCATAATGATTGGAGTCAATATTTTTTTTAATAAAATTAATTGGTTACCCTGACTCCTAATATCCTTCTTTTGAATTTGACCTTTGGACCTTTCCCCTATCTAACCTTCTTATACCTGACCCCATATCTTATCTAAACCTAACCTCTCCGATTCTGACCTTTGACCTTCCCTTTTTCTGCACCTTACCAGATATATTTTTTCTAAACCTAACCTCTCCCTGATTTCTTCTTATACCTGACCCTACATCTTTTCTAAACCTAACCTCTCCCTGATTCATTCTTAACCCCAAGCTGACCTTTGACCTTCCCCTCTTCTATGACTTTCCCTATATCTTTTTTCTAAACCTAACCTCTCCCTGTTTTCCTCTATTCTTAACCCCAAACCTTTGCTCTAGCCTGACCTTTGACCTTGCTCCCTTCCATAACTTACCTCATCATTCTTTTTCTCTAAGTCTAACCCAATTTCTTTATTTTTCATTAATAACTTTTTACATTAAAAATCTTTTTATTTCATTTTTTATTTCATTAAATAAAATCCTTCATAAATATTCAATTAAAAAAATATATATATACAAAAGGTAAAGAATTACAACTAACTGAATATGACACGGTTACACGAAGTTAAGCGTTGAGGGAGGAGCCTAAGGTAGGAGGAGACTATATAAGGGGCAACACCTCACTCTCTTGTGAGCCACAACAGTGAAGCCACAGTGTTGAAGATAAAACACAAACGATTACAATACTATTGTGTGCCTTTAGCCTGAGGAAGACAGAATACTGTCGAAACGTCGTGATAAGGCACACTTTCCTTTAATTAAAAAAAGCATTTATTTCATTCACTTCATTCATTCATTTATTTCATACTTTCTTTCATTTAAGTTAAAAAATTTTTTAGTTCAATTATATTTTATTTTTTTCTAAAAAAAAAACTTAAAAACCATAAAACTAAAAAATTACAAAAATAAAAACTAAAAAAGAAGCATAGCAATTAATAAATAAGAATAATACAGATTATACATAAAACACATTTTTTATTATTATAGATAAATATTGACTAAGTAATAAAGCCTATTGGGTGAGAAAGAACAAAAAAATGTGGAGACATGACTGGGAAGAAGTAAGGTACGGAAGACGGCGTAAGGAAAGATGGAATGATGGAACGGTGGGGTGGAAGGACCGTGCACCTCCTGTTCCCTGGAGAGGACAGAATAAACCCTTTCCTCCTAAACCCCACTTTTTCTAACCTTAACCCTTAACCCTTGACCTTTCTCTAAACCTAACACCAACCTTTTCTCCTATTCTTCTTTTTTAAAGTTTTATTATTAATTTATTTATTGAATTAAATAAAAAAACTTTTTTCTTCTAGAATATAATTGATTTACAACAACCAAATTAAAACAACAATAATAAATAGATACAAAACTGGTTAAAGTTTAGAAAAACACGAAGAGGAACGTAGTAGGAGGAGCCTCAAAAGGGAGGAGATTATAAATAGATTGGAGAGACAGGAACAATTGATAATCTTGTGCCTGACAGCAGTTGAAACGTTGCGAATTAGGCAAACATTTCTTTGATAAATTTCCATTTTCTTCATATATAAAATTGTTTAATTTTTCTCATTCATCCAGTTTAGATGGCCAGTGCTACTTTCTCCTCCTGATGGAGGAGGAATCAGTTCCCCTTCCCTAACCCTACCCTAAAACTAACCCCCTCACTAGGGGCTTAAGGATGAGAACTGAAGTCTGGGGCTGAGGCCCCGTTGGATAATGAGGATAGGTGGGGATCGGGGTTTCCCCGTTCCCCAGGAGACCCGTCATCGAGCCGGGCCCGTGGCTTCTCTTCCAGCCCCGGTTGCGGGGCTTAGCCATATCCCAGCGTTTCCTGTTTAACAGGCACGATCCCAGGGCTGGAGAACCGGGCCCCAGCCACCAGGAGTCATGTGGTAGAGGACCGCTGGCCCCTTCTGCTTCAGCGGCCATATTTAGGGGATGCTTCAGGATGCTCTCCCCCATTTGCTATTGGATCTTTCAACGAGATGACAGTCTCCAAGTACCATCACCATTGCCCGGTCTGTTCCTACCTTGGATGGCGTCTTTGGATGAATCTGGACGAGGTACACCATGTCCGCCATGCCATCGAGCGCAAGCTCCTCCTGGCTTACGCTAGTGGCCAGGTCTGCGTGAAGGGCATGCCGTGTTCAATCAGCGGCTGTCAGTACGCGGGCTCCCATGTTGCCAAGCACCTGCAGAACGCACACCGAGACCTCAGCCGGCGCCGAAAAGCCCACGTACTGAAGCGTTTACAGTGGCGTCGGATAATCGAGCAGGTACGCCGTCTGAGGGCTTCAAATCCCCGCCCGCCACTTGCAACCAACCTGGACCTGCTGGACGGAGAGGTGAGTGAACCCGGCTCACCAGGAACATCAGCCTCCCACAACCAGTGCGGTCAGCGGCGGCAGCGAGGGCGGAAGCCCCACAGCCTTCGCTCCCTGTTCGTTCTCCGGCACCACCTTCAACACTGCCCTCATCGCGGAGCATGCCAGCAACGGCTGCTGCTGACGCCTCTCCACAGTGAAGGTCAGTCACTGCCCCTTTACGCAGCCCGCTGCCAAGGCGCTTGCCAGCAAGGAGCCCTTGGCCTCGTCCTTCACAATTGGTCTGACGGGCACACAGCCCGATACCGCTTCCCTGGAGGTGGGCACCTGCTCTGGACCCACCGCCGGCCACGTGTCTGCCACCGTCCTCCGGCTGGCTGGCGCTACCAGCCCCCGCCGCTCATTCTCCACCACCTGCCGGCTTGCTGGCGCTACCATGGCGGGGCTCAGCTCAGAGACCGCAGGACTCCTCTCCGCCCGGCGAGTTGCTCGCTCTGGCCTGGCGGGATCCGGTTCGAACCCCTCCGAAGGCCAGAGCACACATCCACAGACTGCACCCAGCAGTACGCAGGCCCTGGAAGGTCGTGCCCCTGGTAAGGCAGAGCAGAGGGTGGTTGGGGGCCCAGGGTCTGCCCCATGTAACAGTGGGAGAGACCCTGGCCCCCTGTTGGCTCTGGAGCAACAGAACCACGCAGAAACGGGAGGCAGGTCTGCCCCGTGCAACGGTGGGAGAGACCCCCGTCTCAGCTATGGAGGAGGGACAGACAGAGGGACTGTGTAGAAAGGTGGGCGGGGGCTAAGGGTCTGACACCCACCGCCTGGAGAGCTGGGCCCCGGCCAGACACGGAGGACCGACCGTCCCCCTGCCCCTGTTTTGGAACCGTTACCGACAAAGCGGAAAACTCGGCTAGGTTCCTGGGAGGGGGGCCGGGTGCCCACGGAAGGCACCCAAGATCATTGAGGGGGTGATCTTGAAGCTAGCAGAGGGTGTTTCCTGCTTGACTTCCAAAGATGTCACTGTTCGGCGACTTTGAGAGTCGCCGGATGGACTTGATTCCCCCTGGATCTCTGATTAATCTTCCGGCTCAATGGGGCTGTCATCTTCAACAAGGAAAATGACAGCATCGTAATCGACTTGGATGTTGAGGTCTATCATGTCGACCCATGAAAGCTTAGCTGGAAAAGCTTCATGTTTGCAAACAATCTGTTGTTGCTTCATGTCTAGATTCTAGTAACTTCTTGCTTCTCTGAACATCAAACGTGCTCTGAAGGGTGATCTGTCACAATAGAACTGTGGAACAGATCAGAGAAAACTCTGAGCTACATTCAAGAGAGAGATTCCCTTGATATCAGAGTGATGGCATCACTGCTGATGTCATTGGTACCATTGGAACTGAACATTCTATCCACCTTATTCCTAGGAGGCTTAATGGGGTAACGATTATGGGCCTTACTTCTGGTGACTGGCAGAAGTAGCAGTATTTCATTGTAATTTATAGGGTTTTTGGCTAATCTCTATTCATGATAGAAGTTACATCTTTTGTCAGTTAATACACTGACTTGTGCAGCAAGGCAGTGTATTAACATTAGCACAAACATTAGCATTTCACTGCTCCCCATTAGCATTAGCCTTTTCCCTAAAATAGCTTTTATCTATTTTTCTAATTAGTCACACTTAGTATACTGAATGGAGGAAGTAAATGTAAAACAAAATGCTAGTGACAGCATTTAGGCTAATGTTAGCAATTTGGCTCATTTTAACTTGTACACTAATTTTAACATACAGAATGGAGTAAGTCCATGTTACTCAACATGTTTGTGACTCTCCACATGCTATTGTACTTTACAGCTTTCTAAATTAGCATCAATTAGCATCAAAATTGATGCTAATTTGGATCATCAGAAGGGCACACTTTGGCAGGCCCCATTTAAATTTCTTCAGAAATGTTCTAGTTGACTTGGCAGTGCAGGCTGCTGAATGTGAATATTTCACAGCCTGTGTGGCCTGGTGGGCTGGGGTTGCTCTCAGTCTCCCAAGGCCATGGGGGGTTGTATAAAAAATTTATTACACACCTCTGGAAAAGGAGGAGACATTAAAAATACAACAAGGTGCCACCGGTAGTCTCTAAGACAGAGGCAGGGGTGAAGTGGATGTGTGAGGATGGGGGGTGTTGATTTTGGGTCAATGGTTGATAGACTGAACAGTGAGTTTTGCTTACACGTGTGTTTGCTCAGAGACACTGTCTTAAAACTGAAATGGATGGGATTTTAATAATTCAAAACAGCTTGAACTCTTTTGGGTCCATCAGAAAACATCAACCAAAGCACTTCTTTGGTTCTCTGCCCTGTTCAGTTTACAGCATAATGTGCTGAGTGAGTCAGGGACACAGAGAAATTCAATATGCCAGCAACATCTCTGAGAAAATATGTATAAACATTACAATCAACTCGGCTAAAGGCATTTTGATAAATGCTTTCAGCAGTTTAATGCCTCCCATTTTTTTTGCATATATTTCATTTATTTTTTCACTTGGAGTCCCCTACTTTAGAAACATCATCACTGACGGTAATGTTTGACCCACCTTTTTCTGGCAGTTAACTTTGCCACATGTTGGAGTATTCAAAAATATCCTTTATACAAGTCCAAAGGGAGGCTAAAGTGTACTTTATGAAACAACTCATGCCTCTGAAGTATTTGTCACTTCTAAACATGTGATTTGTACATGTCATGAGTGTTTTAATGAAAGGTTGGTCGCAGTGTGACGTCTTACATTTGCTGATTTTTCCCAAACGTAATAAACATCTATCAGTGGAATGATCAGTGTATGAAATTAACTGAATTAATTATAAAATAACAGCTGTTGCAGCTTCCTAACGCATTAGGAATGCTGAGGAGAGTGGATCTTCATTAGTGCAGACAGAACGTTGGCAGAGTGCAGAATGAGATTGAAGAAAATTTAATTTTTTTTGCTGCAACAATTTTGTCACCCTTGCGTAAATTATGCAACAGTCATGACTATGTTGGATTCTGTGAGGAATTGGGGCGTGGAAGCGGGCTGGTGGCCATCGCCAGTGGTCACTGAGAAGTGCACCACTGGCAGGTTGCCGGTCCATCAGCAACAGCAACCCAACCCCATCTCATCACAAACATGCAAACACAGAAATGAACATCCCTTGAGAGACGGATATCAACTTTGCCACCATGCAGCTTGATTTTAAAGTGTTCTTTACCAAAAGCAATGCATCTTTTTCTGTACCTTTGAAATGCAGGGCAAACGTTGAAATGCGAGTAAACTTGGGACAACTTGGGTACACAAGTTTAATGGAGGGTCTTCAGAGTTGATGTTTTTGTTTATGATTTTGCAATGCTTTGGCTCATGTATTTGGATAAACAAACATTTCTGATTGGATGAGAGATATGTGAAAACCTAGCTTAGGTTATTTTAGAAGCAGCTTCGACATTTATTCAACACATCATTAAAAATATCAAAACTGTTCATCTATTTGTCTTTATTTTTTTTTTAAATACATTGTTTGGAAGCCAACCGTTAGGCGAATGCACTTGAATGATTTACAAATGCCAAGCAGAAAAAAGGAAAAAATGTCTGACCTGCTTTACTAGACATGCTGCACAAAGACAAGCAAACTGCACAGTTAACAGTGTGTGTGTGTTTCTGTATGTGTGTGGGTGGGTGAACCAGCTAAACCCTGTTCTATTTGTGATTGTCGACTGTTGTGCAGGAAGACACTGGCTGCCTTTCAGACTGCTTCAGCCAACACATTTCTGCTCCGATGCTCCTTAGATTTAGTTTAAACTTACATGCCTCAAAATCTGTTTGGCTCATGTACTTTTCAAAGTGCAGATAGTTTTGCTACTCGGAGAGCTGGGTGTTCTTGGCTCCCTCGGACATTTTGGTAAGAGCAAACATTTTCCATATGACATTTAAACATCTACTCAGCCCATTAGGACAAAATGCTTTCCTCCACTTACATCTCAATTGACCTCTTAATCTCTTTAAATATTTAAAACGTCTTGGTTCAGCAAAAATCCTGGCTTTGATTTAATACTTTGATGTAAAATGATAAACAGTAAATGTCAACAAACCATCCCGCCTGTTAGATCACATCAATAAGAGAAACAAAACAGAGAAGGAAACTGAAAGTTGATAAAAAAAAAAATACAATAAGTACCTGAGGAGAATCTTGTAAAAGACAAAACTAGCTTTTCTCGAATTCATTTTTTTGATTAAAAAAAAGAGAAAAACCACCAGTTCACAGCAGGCCGGTGGATCAAAGGTTTTACAATGAGGTCACATAATTATAATGAAATTACTAAAAAAAATTAAATAAAATAGTTGAATGTTTTTTAGTGATCAAAATAAAACAAATCCTCTGAATGGAAATATTTCCATTATATTCATAATCTGTACGGTTTTGGTGGTACATGTTCAGAATCATCGTTTACCAACCGCACCCTCTTGTGGTGATCTTTAAGAACTGCAGAAAAAACTAGACGTTCTGAAATAGTGAATGAAATCCCTTTTGATAAGACAGAAACATGAGGAGCATATGACACACATGTATAGTATTAATTCAGGCTTAAAACTTGTGCATCGTGCATCATTGTGTGACTTTCTAGTAATTTCTTTATCTGACAAGTCTGATCAAACCGGATAACAAAAACTTTGGGGAAGAAAATGAGACCACTGCAGAAAATATAAGTTTTTGCTTTTAGCTTTATAGCCTTTTGAGAATATTTCCCCTAAATTCCAGATAAAATCTTGCCATTTCACGCATGGTCTCAAATATTGCAATGAATAAATAAATAAAAATTCTAAATAATGTAATGCTATTGACTTGACCTAGACGGAGCTCATAACTCAGTATATTGACCTCCTCTCCATCATTATGCAGCTTGTATCCAATAGTCCTCAGTGACCATTATTAGCATGTTTTTGTTCTCTCCCTGATCCAAGCTGAATCAAATGATTGAGGTCCTACAGTTGCAGGTCACTGCAGAACTTTGAGGAGGGAGTTGGACTATTTGAATCGGCTGTGTTGGAGCAGATAAACATCTAGAACTGGCTGGACACCTGTGAGCCAAGCGGTGCCTCATTAAATATCCTCCTGACTACCAGCAGTTCATTTTTGTCCTCTGTAGAGGACATTTCTAAACTTGAATATCTCCCACCCCCTGCATTCTACTGAATGAATTCCTTTTGGTATCTGGAGAGGACATTTAGGGCTTTTCAATGATACCACATGTGAAGGGGTGGGACTTTTGTACGTATCTTTTTCTAATTCATAAAAATTGTGTTAATCAGTAATAACACATTTTATGGGAAGAGACAAAGTAAGTGCATAAAACCTTTTATTACCTTACAACGAATGTGGGATAAAAAAAAAAAAAGGTGATTGGACAATATTTTTTTCCCTGGTAGTCAGGAGGATAGGAACATCCTGAATACAAGCTCTGTCGTCCCCTGTAGAGATCATTTAAATTACGGTGATCCCAATGCTTTTATTTTGATGACTTTTTGCTGATTTTGTTTTGGAGGATCATCAATTTTTGTTCATGAATTTTGAATCAAAAGCTTTTTACTTTTCTCCCTTTTGTCACCTTTATTGGACAAGGGGGAAATAAATATTATCTGGGTCTTTACAATATTGACAGCTACCTTTATTTCACCACAAACAGCCACTCAGAATATTACTCTTTTTATTTACTGATTGATTTTTTGACCTTATGAGTTCTTGATTGTGTAAAAGTTTTGAACCACCACAGGGGGGCGCTGTAGCGCTGCAGCACGAAAAAGGAACCAATCCCCGTTAGAGCTCCAGGGACATCACCACGGCGCGTTAGTGCCTATTATGAAGACACATCGGTGGAAAACTCAAGCACGATAAAAATCTTAGATTACTTTTAGGAGAAAAGCCTGTGCAAAATTACTTATTTATGAAAAATAAAATGTGCCTACAAAATGAATGCAGGACAGAATTTTCTACATGTACTGTAACTCACATTTATTTTTTCCCTTTCATGTTCCACACAAATAAATGATGAATGACCCTATGCCATAATTTACTGCCATTTATCTATGTCACACGTGAGTCAGAAAACCCCTGGACTCATGTGCAGGGCCAAACTTTGTTTTTAATTCAGAAAACATCAAATGATGGTCAGGTTTACGGAGTGATGACACATTTCCACCGTGGCCGACAGCTAGCGGTTGATGTGAGCAATGTCTAAAGTGTTTCAAAAATGCACTCATCATTATTGTACTAATGAGACACTCCTCCACGTGTTTTTGATCAGAGGTCCTCGAATTCAGATCTCGAGGGTCAGTGTCCTGCAACTTTTAGATGCATCCTGGGTTCAATACACGCAGCTATGATCCAAGGTTAAAATTGCTTAATACAACTAAACTTACAATTATTAACCTTGATTTATGCAACATTTTGCATAAGTCAAAAGTGAGATTTGGTTAAGCATTCTTTATTTTACTGCCAGTTTTTATATCCTTTCTGCCGACACAGTTATGGACAAGTAGTCTATATGACCAGGAAAAGCAACACCTTATGCCACATTCAAAGGAAATGCCAAATGAAAAAGACAAGACACTGACATCTGTCATCTTGGAAAGTGTGAACAACAACGAACCACACCATCATCTAGAAACAGAGAAACCGTGGAACAGTGGAAACGCTCCCAGGAGACGGTCCCAAGCTGACTCACCCAGGAGATGAAAAAAATGACTCAACATCTCAAGCACAGCAGGAATCACTTAATTCATTTAAGCGTTTAAGCATGATTTGAGAAAATCACCTCTGACCAAAAAGATCACAAATTTAACAAGAACATGTTGATAATTCCCAAGACTTTTGTCTCTTAAAGCCACAGAATATTTTCCATAAGAGTGTAACTTTGTGGAAGGTGTTCTTACTGTTATATCCGATATAAGATCAGCTCTGTCTAGAAGGTGAGAACAGTTATAACCCAACCAGATCACGTTTTGGCAGGATTCGCCTCCCTCATGTCCGTGTTTTCATGGTCATTTTTAGAAAACTAAACAATATGGAAATTCCTTTATTCCTTCAGCTTCCAAGTTATTGATTACTAAAGTAGTTGCAAGCAAGGGTTTTAAACTATTTATTTGCCTTTCATGAAATCTTCCCCATTGGGCTTTTATCCCCTACCATAAACACGATGAGCCCTGCAGGCCAAATATTTCCTGTTTAATGTTTTTTTATTAGTGTAATTGAGAAACCTGACACTGGGTCGATCTGATCTGCACTGTCGCTGGCATGTTGACGGCATTGCTAGAGATTTCTGGCCGGATGTCTTTTTAACTATGATGCCTTCTGGGATTAATAACGTTTTCTGAATTTCTGGATCCAGTGTGATGTCAGTAGCTTCATCTCGCCTTTTTCAAAAGAAGGGGAAACTTAGTGTGCAGAAAGACAATTATATTAGCAAACAATTTTGCCATATGAAAACATACAAACTATTGTCCATCACTTTTAAAACTCACCTTTTGCTCCTTTTGATCTTCCAGGTTGCAGCTTTTTTTGTTTGAGCTGCAGTCAACAGTTCCAGATAGCGAGGCGTCACAATGTTCTCCTTCTTCTCGGTATCTGTGGACATGTGCCAGGCTGGCACTCGGATGACATCAGAGCGTTGAGCCCAAAATAACATACGGGCACAAGAAGCGGGGCTTGGTGCAAGAAAAGCCTTGTCTGCTGCAGAATAACACATCCACAGTTGGTTTGGAAAACTTTTATTTTTTTTTCCACTTATTAAAACCACTTTTATAAAACTACATTTTGTATGAACAAGATTTTCTTTGTTAGGTATTAAAGTTTTATTGTAAAACCTTAAATATTTCACAAAACAGCAAAACCGCAAGACATCCGTGAGAGGGCAAAACATATTTTCACTCACAGCTCACGTTTTCCAAGCCTTTTGATCTTTTTTTTTATAGAAAATGGTTCAAATACATTCAGACACACATTTACACACTGATGGTGGAAAGCTACACTGTAGCCACAGCTGCCCTGGGGCAGACTGACCCAACCGAGGCTGCCAGGCTGTCGGCGCCTCCGGGCCCTTTGACCGTCACCGGCAGCCAAGGCGGGTGAAGTGTCTTGCCCAAGGATACAGAAACTCAAATCAACAGAATGGGGGTTTGAACCTGCAACCCAGCTGGTACCGGATCTCTCCCTACTTCCCCCAGCACCTCTACTTCTTTAAAAGAAATAGCCGAAGCAAATCCATGTATTAAACACTACATGTTTGTTGGTTTACGGTTAAAACTTTGCTACACTCTGCAAGTCCTCCTATTTATCCGCCCAGATCCAACTGTGCTTATCTCACAAACTTAAAATACATGTTGCTCTGTTCCAACACAGCATCCATTCTGCCCTATTTGCTGCTCTCTGGCTCTTCATCCTATCAGCTCAGAGGCTCAGCTGCATCTTATCTGACTGCTTTGCTTCAAGTTATCCGCCAACAAGCTGACTGATGTTCATCCAAAAGTTTCCCACAAACCTCCCACTCACACATTCACACGCACGTGAGTGCGCACGCTCAAAATAAGCTTTCCTTTGGCCGACTTTGTTTCATTAACCCGCCCAATGAGGCTGTTCAGCCGGCTTTCTGCAATGCTCGGAGAATGCTCGGAGGTTCACCCACCGCCCGGTTGTAGCAGTGAAAACCAGCGCTTCAGACACGGCGTGCATCCCCTCTCTGTCATGGACTCAACAGGAAGAATTTGAAATGGACAGAGGTGCAGAAAGTGCACATTTCTTGAAGAAAATCCAGTAAATTCTAGGCTTGGCCCTGGCTGCAAGACTAAAAATCTGAATTTTTAAAACAAATTTTATCTTAAAGCTCTATTTCACTCCAAAATAAAACAAAGTCTTGAATAGTGTAGATAAAATTATCGAGGGAATTTGAGCTATTCAATTTCTCCCAACTACAATTTTATAGCAGAAACTGTAAATTATGCTCCCTTCTGCCTAAAACAGTTTTGTTTGCTCAATGAAAAGTTTATTGATTTCCTTCTGCAGTGCGACGTCCCAATAGGAAGGAAGGCGACATTCTGCTTGTTCAGCATTAGGCAGCACCTCAAAGGATATTTGAATAGATTTAGCTTACTGGTGATGCTCTGATACTGAAGCAGGCAAACAGAGTTCAGCATCTGCATAGATTAGCAGCTAGAGCTGACCTCTCAGTCTTTTATAATCGCTCTGTCATATTTCCTAGTGTTTGTAAAACAGGGGGGGAAAAAAACTTCCTAAGTGAAGGACTTTTTTTACAGTGGTCTGAGACTAAAATTGAACTTTATGAAGCCTGCAAGAAAACTCTTTGTGTCATGAGGTGGCGATTTGTGAAGGTGAGAATGAACGCAGGAGTCCAGGTTATGAAGAAAGTGATGATGAATTTAATGATGAAAGTGGCTCAAACAGTCCAGATCAGGCAGCATAAAAAGCACACAGCTAAATACCGGTAGGAACTGACACAAAGACTGAACATGGAGCAAAGTAGTCTCAGGACTATACAGTTCGACTGAGAACTACTGACGACAACCGACATGCTACATACGACTAGGATCTGACAACAAAGACAACAGGTGGACTCAAATACACCGGGAGGGTGATCAGGGACCGAGACACACCTGGGAAACAATTAACAGGGAGGACAGGACATCAGACTCACAGGGAACAGGATCACAAACACAGAAAAAACCCAAAAAATAAACACAGAAAACTCAAATCCTAACACTTTGTGTGGCTGAAAACTAACAACATCTACAGATCAACCCCCAGAATGAAGCATGATGGTGGGAGCATTGTGTTATTTTTCTTTGAGCTTATGGGACGATGGACGGAGCTAAATACTGCAATGAAAAATAAAATCTACTAAAGGCTGCAAAACAATTTGAGAGAGGAGTGGAGGTTTGGCTTCCAGAGGGACAGCAACACTGAGCTCACTCCCATCTACAAGACGGAACCACTCAAAGTCAAGTTGAAATTTGCCAAATGTTTTCAGTGTCAAGGATGTTGAGACGAGTTGAAATGTGATGTGCATAGTTGCTTCGTGGTATTATACACACGTCAGTAAGACTGCCATACGCACACGTAAGCAGAGACAGCGTTTGTCTGAACTTTGGATGGACCGCGCTCTTCCGAGGGCCTTGGACGCTTCTGACAGATGGCCTGCGTCTCATGTCTGTCAGCATTTAAGAAGTCAAAGGTCAGTTTGACCTCTTCAAACTGAAGAGGTCAGTTTGACATGCAAAAGTGTGACTTTTGCATGTTATCTCTTGCTGTACGTGTTTCCCTCCCCCCCATCGTATCCCCAAAGCAGCAGCGCAGGATCTGCTTCGTGCACGTTTCATCCATCCAGACCTGCCAATACGTGATGGAACTCTGTTTATTTCTGAGTCTACAGTGGGATTAGTGCGGAGGGAAGTTTTTTTAAAGATAAGAATCACTGGGAATAGTTTTTTAAAAAACAAAATGTGGACTCGCTGAACCCAGACAGAAAAAAAAAGAAAAGAAAAAAAAAAGCTGACTGGCGTATCATGTTTTCTAAGTTTATCCTCAGGAACCACAATTATGCTTCTCGTTAATCTCCTGTAGATCAAACTGAGTGGGACCACACCAAGCATCGCTGGTAAAGAAGAGCACACAGTTTGTCACAATCAAAATTCCTTTGTCAGGGTGACTGGACAGGTGTAACGGGTCTCCAAATGCATTTAAAATAAACCCGGAGACTTTGGATTGGGTTAGATGTTTCAGGAAGCAATCAATGGACAAAATTAGCTGAATAATAACCTTCTTTTACTCCATTAACAATAACAAGTGTATCACATAATACAAAAATAATGAACAACGACATGCCTCTCCAACAATCTTGCAGAAATCTTCGCCCTCCGACACGCAGCGCTGTCGGTCTTAAGCAATCCATCATCAGACTCAGCCCCAAATGCACTCGGCCGCAGTGGCATTAAATTTTCCTCCCATCTCTGGGAAAGCATTTATCTTTCACAGATCACAAACAGAAGGTTAGCTTGGATATTTTTGTGGCTAGGAAGGGACATCAGAGCCTCCACCCTGAGTTTCAACCCCTTTCCCACAGATAAATGGAACAGATGTGGTCTGCTGCTCGATTTTGCGCTAATGGCCCGTTTGTTGTATCTGATCGACTGCGCAGCACATGCACAGAAAACAATACTGACACCAAGAATCGAAGTTCACAAATACTGCTCGATATATATATGATAATTGTCACAGGTTTGTTGTTGTTTGCTGAATACGTCTTCAATAGTGGGGAATTTTTGAAACAATGGGTTAAAAAGTGAACATCAGAAAGCTGCAGTGTCAAAAAAAAAAGAAAAAGAAAAAGAAAAAGGTTAAAGCAGCTGGAAATGTGATACCCAAGAATAAATAATGACAAAATGTTATCTTGCCACTTTGGAGGACAGTAAGGGAAGAAAACATGTCCAGAGCTCATCATTAAAGATCTACAGCGCCATCTTTGGGTCAAGATGTCTGTATAACAACCATTAAATAAGGGGTCTCAAACTTCACAGCTGGTGTCCTGCATCTTTAACATGTCTGTGCATCGGCCCACCTGGCTCCAATATTAGCCCGCTAGCAGAGCTCTGCAGAGCTTAACTGCATGCTAGTGAGGTAGTTTAGGACTCTGGCCCTCGAGGAAACCAGTTTGACACCACTGATAAAAGCTGAGCACAAACAATTTATGTCCAACCATCACAAATGTAAACATGCAGAGTTCGCTAAGCTCAAATTTAACTAGATCTGTGTGCTGTGGTCAGCTGAGACCGAGTTTAAGTTTGTGCCAACAAATACTCCAGGTGGGTTTGGGAACAATACGCTTGAAAGCATCGCATGCCCATTATGAAAAAACAGTGGAGGATCTGTGATGCTGTGGGCCTGCATCACTTCCAAAGACAAGAGGTAATTTTTTATTTATTTATTTTTAGAATGCATGACATCTCATAGACTCTGAATGGTAAATTGTATTTTTGATAATTAAGAATGAAAAAAATACCGCAAAATTAAATTGGAATTTGGAAAATTTCAGTATCACAGATTTTAGCAGTAAATTGAAAACAGGGACAGCTTTACTGAAAGGACAATGAAACAAAATATACAATAATTCTAGAAGACAAAATGGAGCAAGCTGCTACCCGGGTTTAAGGTTCATTTTTCAGCTGGACATCACTAAACATGTAGCTAGAGTTACAATAGAAATGCTCAGACTTTAAAGAAAAATGTTGCTCACACTCGGTTGCCACCCAGTTTGACTGTAACCAATTTGAAAAATCAAAATGGAGAACAATTTCCAGATGTGTAAACATCACAGGGACACACCCTGAGTGACCTACTTATGAAGAAATGTGGGTCACACACCACACAGTTCAGATTTATGTGTTTAAAAAAACAAACAAACAAAAAAAAACATTGAATTATTTTCTGTTTTATTCTCTCCAGTTCAGTCATGCAGTACATGATCTTGGCGTAAAATACAAATGCGGCCCATGAATAGAATAGGAGTGACTGGATTTGATCTCCGCTGCTCATTCTCTGAAATGGATTTAGTCCAGAACCTGCTCATTGTCTGCAGTGATTCCTAATGTTCCAAGATTAGCTCTTAAGAAAAGCTGCATGAGAACCATTTTCTTTTGAACCGTCAAACATAATGAGTTCAACAGAAAGGAAGTCGTTTTACACATGGTCTCGCACATCCACTTGACGGTGTAGATGATAAACTGGGAAAATTGCAATTTTCTGCTGTTAACAATAAAATGTTGGTGGCTAACTGGACTGGTCAAAGTGGTGCAAGTGTAGCTACGGCTCCTGATTCAAACTAATTTTGCTCCTTATCAAGCAAAAATAAACACAACCTCAAATCCTGCTCATCTCTCATTATCTCTTTCCTGGACCGCAAGTGCTGATGTGATTCCCACATGTTAAAAACAAACATAAATAAAAAAAAAATACTTTAGTGCTGAAACAAATCGGACATGCAGTCTAATGTGTTCTGGCGCTGAGAAGAATCTACTTAGAATCTAATTTTCTAAAGAAACAAAAAACACAAACAAACCAATCTAAGAGCTTGTTTGTGGTCTTTGTAAAGTCCGGCTTATCAATTAATCTGTTTAGAGCCTTGTCAGGGAGCAGTTCTTTCCATTCTGCTTTTGTTAATAAACAAGGACATTCCTTCAAATAAGGTTTGACACCAGTCCATCTACAGCCCCCTATGGGGCTGTTAGCACACTTGGTAAAGACATATAATGTAAAAGGCCATAATTGCAATGCAAAAATGTAGATTTTTGGATCGTTATCCTGCTTAAGTACCGAATACTGACCGTGATTCCGTTTTTTTATAAGAAGGTTTTCATCTATTCGCATAAGATGTCCAGGGCACTTGAAAGAAAAACAGGCCTACACCACCCTCTGTTAAATCGTTCCTCATTTGGTTAAAATCTTGCCAATTTGGAGTCAACCCTTCTAACAGTAAATCCAAGATTAAAAGCTGGGTCAGCACTGGTAATGATGCTAAAACCTGTTCCATCAAAAATGCTACTGTGGAAAATCAGGTTGAGTTTGCTGAGGTTTTGTTCTTTGCAATATTAAAATCAGGCGAAGCATATGTACATGAAGGAGGAAATGTGCTTAACCAAACCTTGACGTTTTTTAAAACAGTTAACAGTTTGATTAAACCTGTTCAAAAGGAAAATTATAAACTGCAGCAGAACAATATGGAGATTATTCATATATGGAGATTGTGAGCAGTGTGGGGACGTTCTGCAACACGCAATTTCTTCCACACAATGTCATTTGCTTCAAGAATTCCCAGAAGGTTAATGGGAATCCTTTAGGTGAGATCGGCTGTCCCCTAAGACAGCCTGGCTGCTTAGTTTGAACATAACCTGCTTCAAAACAGTGTCGATTTCAAGCATAAGCTGCCATGCCTTTGTGCCCTGATGAAAACCGAAGCGCTTTTAAGAGAAACTGGATTTGAAAGCCAAACTCTCTGTGTTGAGCCAATAATCCTGCTTTGTGTCCGAGTCCTCCCGTTCACCCAGGTGCAATGACGTACGCCGACGTATACGTTTTCGGCCGTGTTGACTTAGCCTGTAAGAGGAGGACACAGGCACAGTCAGGCGGAAACACAACGGTGAAGAGGGGAAAGGAAACCAAACACATGTTGAGCTTCTGACAAACACAGGAGCCAGGAGGCGTTTCACAAAATAAGAACAAGGCAAAGAGAATTTGGCAAATGATTAACAAAAAAACAAACTGGAGATTATAGGAGTACAGGAAAGGTCTCATTATTGGGTTTACCAAGTATCCTCTTCTACACACACAGTGGACGTTTTGACCTTAACCATCTGGATGGTTAAGGTTATGGTTAAATCAATAAAACATCTAGAAAAATCTCATAATTAACTACACCTACAAAACACAGTCCTCTTTGTGCCCTATTGGGATTTTATAAGATCATTTAAAACACAGTAGGACACACTTATGGAGTGGAAGGAAAAGGATGCATTAGCTTCAAAGAAATTAACAAACAAAAATTGTCCCCCAAGAGTCAACGCTTTGTGCAACTACTAATCTCTGCCATTACAGCTGGAAGTGTTAGTGGTGTGCGCCTTCACCAGCTGTGATGAAAACGTAAACCATTCCCACTGCGTAATGCTGCCACCATCTTATTTCACTACAGGGTTAGCTCGCTCAAGGTGACGCACAGCAATAGTTTTCCTCTGCGCCGTCTAAGTCCTCATGACTTTTCTTGTGTCATTTTTCAACAGAGGCTGGATTTCCCCACTAATAGTTGTCCTCTTAACAGAGAGCTGTAGATTTCCACCTGAGCTGTGGACCTCTGCAGCTCACCCAGTGACACTATACAGGATGTTACTCTGATTATTGTCTATTTCTGCCCAGTTTGTCAGCCTGACAGGCTGATTAGCTCACGGCTCTTCCTGTTCCTGCTGAAGGCCAACACGTGCTTCTGCCTACAGAAACTCCTGCTCTGCTCTCGCTCAGTTGAAGATCGTATGTCATCATCCTTGTCACAGCCTTTAAGCATCGATGGCTGATATCCTCACTGCGTGCCTGACCTCTGACCCTTACCTTTTCCTGCTCCCCGACTGCTCTGATTGTATCTCTGCGTGCGTCATCGACTCCTGCTTCATGTCACCAGATTTATATCTCAGCCATATTGGATTGTTCTGCCTCAATGCCCTTCTCTTTCCCCAACCCGAACTGTTTATCCGACCACTTTACAAAGGATTACGAACAAAGTGACCATTCACTTTCATGGTGAAACCAGACCATTGTAGTGGTTAGTAGAAATAAGCAAATCTTGCTACCTGAGTCGCTGCTGTCTGTGGATTCATCGTCCAGTTTCCATCGTAAAGATTTTGCTTCTTTGTGCTGCCATGTCTTGTGAAACAATCCCTGATTTCCAGACACATCGCTCTCTCAAAACGTAAAGTATTCCAATCCAGTAAGGTTCTGATTCTCAGAAACGGAAAGCTTGGGAAACCACCTCTTTTTGATAGGCTTCACTTCCTGTATGTCTTGCGCATCATGAATTGCCCTGTCTCTTTTGCAGAGTCTGACCTGAAAGCTGCCCCGAGAAGCAGTCGCACTTCTTTTCACACATTACCTCAGCTGTTGTCAACAAAGACTGTTTGACATTTTCTCAGTCGTGGCGTCCATTTTGGGTCCAGAACATACTAAGATTTTTACACAACATCTCCGAGGGGATTTGGAGTTGTACCTTTACACAGTTGGCTGATTGAGACGTTCAAAGTCTGGGATATTGCTTCATAATGTAACCCTGCTTTAGCCATTTCTGGCGTGTTCTTTGATCTTTATGCTGTTTGAACACCAATGTTCTCCTTCAGAACTTTAAGGCTTGAAAGCTTTTAGATGTGTTCCTCGTCCTACACGCTTGAATTAAATGACTCCCTCGCTAGCATGCGGTCAAGATCTACAAAGCCCCGCTAATGAGACAGTATTGGAGCCAGGTGTGCTGAAGCAGAGACGCATCTAAAAGTTGCAGGACTGGAATTCGAGACCACTGCTTTAAGGCCTCCACAGAACAGCTGTGTTAATACTGAGAAAACTGTACTTACTTATTGGACTCCTGGAGGTAATTGATTGCAGTGGATTTTATCTGACTTGTTTGGTTTATATATATATATATATATA
>NW_006799967.1:3406867-3419912 GCF_000485575.1 Poecilia formosa | reverse complement strand
CACCTGTTTAGTTAAGCGACTTAATTTGATCACTGAGGAGATAGAAAGAGAGAGAGAAGTATTCAAAAGTGAAGCATCTTAGAACCAAAATGTGCCTAAACTGTCCAAACAGGAAACAAGATCAAGGAACTGAAACAACTTGTATAGTCCACTGAGGGTTCAAACCTGAGACTTTTTAACTCTTTAAAACTTTCACTCGCATCCGCTCTCTCCAGTTTACGAGAAACTTGTCATGCAAATATAAAAGGAAAAAGTCCAACAGAATGACCAAATGTAGAGTTTTTGCAACAGATGCATCAGGGTACACCACGAGCTGTGATGTAGGAATAGTTTCTCTGGAGGCTTCTAAATATAGATTTAACTTTTCCCCTTAAATCAAATCAATACTGGAAAACAGAATTTTCAGTTTACTCTGTGTATATTTGTTTGAAAGTCTGAAACCTATAAAAAAAAAGTCAAAAATGGAAAATATAAGGAGAAAATTAGTTTTCACAGCGTTGTGCATATCAATCTCAGAAGAGTGTCGGATGTCGTCCTAAACAAGGTGTACAATCATACGATTATTTTTGCTAAGAACATACTTAAAAAGAAAAAAAATACTATAATGCAATGCTTTGTTTTTTGGAGATTAATGAACAGAAAGCAAAGTATTTCATGCTGCGGTGGTCTGACGCACTCAGGACCGTCGTGACGGAGGTTTCTGAAAGTGATCCGACTATCTGACACTCACTGAAAGAGAACCAACATGTAGTCCAGGATGGAACATAAAGACATCTTTTTCATCAGGTGAAAAAAAAGATATATATACATATATATAAATATATATATATAAAACCACAGGATGTTACAACAGTCATGAAAGTACTTCTCTATTCTCACAGTATATCACTAATTGTAGCTGTTCTAATTTGTGCAAACTCTCATATTTGTTGTGTTTTCCTGTAGATTGGTGGAAGGAATAAGTTGTTCCACTTTGTTTTCCTGTGTATAAAAAAAAAAAAAAAAATCACATCCTCTAATAATTTTAACACCACCATCTACACTTGGATTTGTTTCTTGTTCAGAGTGAATGGTTCTTATACTGACAGGAAGTGAAAGTTTCTGTGAGGGAAAAAAAAAACAAAAAACTGTCTTTTGTCACTTTTGCATCAGTCCTGTTTGTGTCAGAACATCTTTGAGGAAAAAAAAAAAAAAAAAAAAAAAACTTTGACCAGATGCAAGAGAATAGCATTTTGCACCAGCACTCAATCAGAACTACCTGCAGGTGCACAAGATGTTCAGGATGGATCTAGAGCCGACATAAGACATTACAGTGACTTAAAACCACCAGACTACTCAGTTTTTTTAAAAGTGTAGTGTCATGATGTTGTTAAAGACAACAATACTTTTGTCTCCATACGCTACTACTGTCTTACATTCAACCTTCATGTCAGTCAGCATCATGTATTTAGATTTCACACAAACATCAGTTGATCCAGCTGTGTAGTAATGTCAAACAAGCTTTCTGTTTCAGGCTGTTGGATTCAGGGGGAGAACCAGCAGGTGGACTGTGCAGATGCTCCCTCCCACATGACTTGCACAGACACTAGCAGCGCCATAGCATCTGGGAAACAGTTGAAGGCTTTGCATATACTTTTGAAAGATTTCGCTGTGTTGCAAAAACAATCAACACAGTGAGCTGTGTATCGATAAAAAAAAAAAAAAAGAAAAAAAGTCCTGATAAATTGTGACGGCATGCTGCTATAACGTTATCTCCTCCCACGCATGAATGCCAGTCACACAGGGTGGACGTACCGGGAGACATTCATTAGCTTTCGGTTTATCCATACTGCGGTGCTTGTTTTTCTTGCGAAACCTTTTGAAGAGGTGAGAGATGGCGCTTCAGCAGAACTTTCCCTGAATTTTGGGCTGCTGTGTGAACAACCTTTGCAAGCCGGTGTCACAGTCAGGAAGTCCCCTGTGAAAGCAGGCCACTTCAAATGGGAAGTGCTGTGTTTTTTTTTTTCTTTTTCAGTAAATATTTCATCACTCTGTCTGTATGAGCCAACGGCTGTTTGGTGTTCTGAAAGGAAAACCGAAGAAGATGTAACATTCTGTCTGTCATGTCTTACATTTTCTGTGCAGCTCAACCACAGAGTGACAACTCGATTCAAAGTCATTTTACTGCGCTTCTCATTAGGGTCATGTGAATCGGCTCATATTTTTTTTTATTACTCCATGCATGCTATAAAACATTCTCCCATGAGGTCATGTATAAATTCAGGCTGGGTAAACTGGCAAGAGATGAGACCTAAATCCAGTTGAAACCTGTTTTTCCACACACACTGTGCAATGAGACCCACTCCCTTGTTTTTCTTCCTCTATCTGACATTAAATAAGACTAATAATATTTGGTAACACTTTATTTGAAGGGGTGTGCATAAGACTGACATGACACAGTAATAAACATGACATAACACCTGTCATGAACATAAAGAAGCCTTTATGAATGTTTATGGCAGTTGTCATGAAGTGTCATTTGGTAAATAATGACACTTTTAATGCAAAGTTGCTCTAAAAGTTGCATTGAAAGTCCATTAAAAGTGCCAACTTTGCATTAAATTATCATAATTTACAAAATCATGGAAAGTTGGCACTTTTAATGGACTTTTAATGCAACTTTTAGAGCATTTTCGCATTAAAAGTGTCATTATTTAACTTCAGACAACAGTCATAAACATTCATAAAGGCTTCTTTATGTTCATGACAGGTGTTATGTCATGTTTATGACAGTGTCATGTCAGTCTTATGCACACCCCTTCAAATAAAGTGTTACCTAATATTCTGTTTTAATCAGTTATGCTAAATGCAGTAATAATAAACAATATATACATTTTTTTTTCTCCAGAATTTACAAGATGGCATATTTAATTCACTGGCGACTCCAAAAACTTTAACTTGATTGCCTTTATTCCTCTTTGAAGCAGACCCGTAAGTATAATTGGTAGGCGTCCTCCAACTGGAAGACCAATTTGTACCCAAGATTCAGTTTTCTGCCTGATCTGTCTCAAGATGATGAGATGAGAAGATGCTGCCACCTCCGTACTTCACATTTGAAGTTTCTTCTTTTATTCCCCTCCAAATGTAGCAATGGTCATGATGACCAAAACGCTTTAATTTTAATTTCACCAGGCTACAGCACACGCCTCCAAAAATGGGTGGCTCTTTCCTCTCTGAGTGGAAATGTTTTTGTTCTGGGACATTTATCTGGGATACGAAACTCGTCTCAAAATGCAAGGTCAGGTGTGCCTCAATTTAGCTCAAGTGTTGTGAATTAACCACTAACAAGCTTAGAACGACATCGTCATCATCTGGGCTGTCCCAAAGTTTTATGCTGGATGCATAGAAAATTGTAAAAATTTAACATCTGATTAGGTGAAAAGATACAACTTCCCCCACTGGTTAAATAAAGTCAACCTAAAGCTTTCTGCATTCAGATATTACGTATCTGCAACAATGCCGCACCTGTATTCTTTGCCTTTGAGTTTTGGCTAAAACAGAAATGGAATGTTTTTTTTTTATTTTTATATTCTATTTATCCTAATATTTATAGTGCAAATACCACCATCAAAGTTGAAACGGAGTCATGGGAAACTGCCATTAAGAAAGAATCTGCCTTTGTGACAGGAAGCACTGCCAGTATTTATCTGAAACGGCAAAGACGTTTGCAGAACAGAACGATCTCTGCTGCCCTCTTTTATTTACCTGTTCTGAAACAGCCAAACGAAGACGCAGTCCGGGCAAATCAATGACGCTGACCCATGAGCCTTGTTGTTTTTGAACTTTATTAAACGATTTTAATTCCTTTCCCTGAAAATGCGCCTGCTCTCTGACGTATTTCTTCCCTCACACTCACCTGTGATGATGGCATCAGATTGAAATAAATCTAAGCCACACACAATGGATCATTTGTTTCTCAGGCAGAAAACAACACAGATTAAATCGGGGAACAGGTGGCCAAGCTTCTGACAGGCCTCACGACGAAATGCTCTCCATGGTGATGACACGTACCCATTTCCTGTCAAATGTTAGTTAGGGTGTGAAAGATGGATGTCTTTCCAGGGAGCCGTCGTTTTTGCCAGATGGACTGGAACCTCACCTGTCCGTCAGGAAAGGAGGTCAGAAAGTTGCAGAAAAGTGGCGCACGCCCTTCCCTCTCAGCCCGAAACTCCCACGGACGAATATATATAAATTTTTTTTCTCGTTATGGTGGTGTTGATGCTATTTATTTAAAAAAATGTAACCTTAGAAAATCAGTTGAGGGTTGCAGAAAAGGTTGGGGCAGAGATTCCTTTATCACAGACAGAGACCCTAAACACACAGTCGTAGCTGCAACAGAAAGCATACGGCCTAGTCAAAGTCCAGATCTAAATCCAATCTGTGACAAAATTTGCAAAAGTTAAACAAATGCAAATTCTTCTTCAAGGCACTGTTTATAACTGCAGTAGATTTATCACCATGCTTGACTAAACGTTACCACATGGTTTGCTTAGAGCCGTCACATTTAAAATGAAAATACTCAAACGTCTTGTTTATTATGTGACAGTTTACTTCTAAAAGGATAAAAATGTTGTATTTTAAATAAATAATATCAGTAGAAAAATTCTGAAAAACACTTCCTTATAACTCCACATAAATAAAACTAAATTCTCTCTTGTTTCTTCTGTGGCTTATTATTGTTTAATTCTTAATAACATTAGACGGCTGTGCACAGTAAAATGCAAATATCCTCAATAATCGGATTATTGCGCAGGATCAAACGGCACAAAGAAGGAATTAGTGGAGGTCAAAGGTGAGCGGAACGAGGAAGGTGAACGCTGGAAATGGGTTCCTGTGCTCTGTTCTATGTTTTTCTGAAACCGTAACTCGGCAACCGCCTGCAAACGAGGTCTGTACATTTACAAAAGTAATAACTCATCAGCTGCTAAGCATAGATGTGTGATTCAGCGGCGTACTGCAAAACAATAATTATCTAAAATGAACAGGGCAGGAAATGTCTACTGGTCTAAACATAGGGCTAATGTCCAGCTTAGATGGTTAATTTGCATTAACTTCTGAAAGCACAGTGAGATAAAACAGTGCCTGGCACTTATTGTCCAACTCATTTACACAATTATTGAAGAAGCAGGAATAAAAAATAAAAAAAATCGGTATAATTAACATAAACTTTAATGATGGAAAATGCAATTAGTTTATTTTTCTAAATGCACTCGACCTCTGAAATCGATCTGTTTTACATGCACATCCTTATTTTCAATTTCCGATAATTGCCTTTGAAACCACCTATAATTTTGTTTTATTCTTTTTTTATGATTCTATCCCGCTGTTTCTTTGTTGTTGTATTTTTATGTTAAGTAAAGCAAGCAAATTTAACTTTATCAGCGGTTTTGGCCATAGAAGGTAAACTATAACCCAACAACACCAGGGGGGCATTTTCAAGGTTCCCTGCAGAATAACCGCCCCGGGAATATTTATCTAGTGTAACGATCAAGGTTTCATTCTTAATTTCCCTGCCATTTGTCCAGTATAAAAATAAACATATCACCACTTTTTATGTTAATTCAAAACAGACATGTATTTTTTTTTTTGTGAAGTTTTATTTCTGCAATGCGTCTGAAGCTGAAACGATGACCCCCACACCTCTAGGATAGGAAAGAAGTTTGCAGCTCTAATTCAGTGCAAATTGACTTTTATGCTCTGCAATTATCTCAGCTTTGGCTTTCAGGAGCAACTCTGCCAAGAACAATCTCAGCCACAAACACCTAATACCAAGCAAATAAACAGCAGACGTTTGGTGTGTCTCTATAAATGACCTCTTTTAATTTGTTGCCTGGGGTCTGTGGGAAAACCCAGGGGCCTGGGGAAAACCTGGAATTCTCTGAAGCTCAACTAATCATTTTCCCAGCGAACCGTGTCTGATTGGCGGTTTGTTTAGACAAAGTTTGCTTTGTGCTCCCGCAGGTAGAAGATCGGTGTGTTTTGAAACCTGCGTTGTGCCTCTGGGGATGAAGGATTAAAAAGAAAACATTCTTACGGTGTTTAAAGAGGAAAATTGATCTACATGTTTTTACAGTTTGAGTTCTTATCTTCGCCTTTTGAAATTAATCTTAGTTGCGGAAAATGAGAAAACAGACACGTGCAGATATAAACACCCTTAAACATTTATTTGAGTTTTAAGTTAGTACCTATAAATTAATCGTTAATAGCATGTGTTAATGAAAATTGGATTCATGATGTGAGTAACAAGGATCCAAATCTGTTATATTGAGAGTTAAAACTTGTTTTTTTTTCTTTTGAACAAAGAGATCATAAAATGAAATAATTCCAAATTGTGATTTTACTTTCATAAAACGTTTTGAATTTAAAAAAAAAAACACTACTTGTTTTCTACTTCTTGGAGATTTGTTTGTTTGTTTGTTTGTTTGGGGACAGCTATGTACTTTGTGCATTTTAGTATTTATTATTTCTTGCCAGATACTGAAGAAGAAAAATTCAGTTTTCCGTACCCTGAATAGAAGTGGATAGAATTGATATTTTAAAAGGAAAGTCTGTGTTTGCATTTAGAACTTAAGCAGCTCAAAAAGTCGAAGCCTCTTTTAAAAAAATATTGCCCTGCACACTTTTATCGGTCCTGCTAAAGATTTGCAAAACGTCTCAAAAATAGATTCAGCTCAGCTTGCAGAAGTTTATTTTCAGACTGAAATCATTCAATCTCCAATTTACATATCTCTCTAAAAAAATAAAATAAAAGTCAATGTGGGGGGGCGGGGGGTTAATGAAAGATGAATGTCTTCCCAAAGAACTGCAGTTTAGGCCAGATGGACAGGAACCTCACACGTCTGTGAGGAAGTGGGTCAAATATTGGCACACACTCTTCCTTTTCTTTACTCAGTTCCAACATAAGTGGAACTGAAAAATGTCTAGGAACATTTTAATAAGTAAGAAATAACTGGATCTATTAAAAAAAAAGATTTACATGCCAAAAAGTTGTTTTAGAAGCACGATGCCATTAGCTATATTGCACAACTCTTAATTTGTTAAGATTGCTAAAAGCTACAGTCACTTAAATGGAAACCAGTGTGTTGAGTTGAGGTTAAGTCAGACAGGCAACATAAACGCTCATTGTTAAGCATAGTGGAGGACCTGTGACTCTTTAATTAAACTAGAATTCAAACTTTTTTTTTGTTTTTCTGGTCTTCTCTCCCACCTGCAGCACTGGAGCTTTATCACACGACTTTTGCAACTCCATGTTTAAATTTTTCTATCGGTTTGTTTTCATTTTTGTGTGAGAATTGATTATTAGTTCCTATATGCAATATTACCTACCAAATACAGTCAATTCTGAATAATTGAAATAATTTCAGACCTTGCTGTGATGTGTTTTGACCTTTTATGCACATACAAAAAGGTTTCCGATAAGTAAATATGACTTGTAAGAAATTAGTTTAATATGAATTAATATGACTAATAAGAAAGTAGGACAGATTTTGCTCTCCACCAATACAAACCGGGGAAAACTCAGCAAGACAGCGGTGCAATCTTTTCCAATTTTTGTTACATCCATTATCCAATTTCACCTGATTTCTCCACAGGACCCAAAATAAAGGTTGCGAAATTCATACAGATGCAAACTTGTCCATTGGGTTGGGCAGATGCAAATAGTTTTCACCTGTTTTTGCATCACGTCTCCAGCTGCCCGCTCTTAACTCACAACGGAAGCAGGTGCAGAAGTGAACAGAGAGATCCAGAATAAAAATAAAAAAAAAAAACTTTCCTAACGGATAGTTGCAGGTCCTGAAACGATTGAGGCATTCCTCTAACCTTAACAACAACAAATGACCGTATCAGAGAGGAATCGTGTTCCGGATGGTGTTTCTAAATCAGAGATATGAATCTTGATGATGCATCGCTGCAGATTGTAAGAGACAGTGAGATGATTCATCCCTTAAACTCCTTAAGGAAACACAAACAAGGACTGACTTCAGTTAAATGTAGTTTGTGCAAATATATTGTGCTGATTTTTAATATGACCTCAGAATAAAAATAAAATGTTACGTTTTCTTGATCGTGACTAAATTGTAGCATGTTATTTAAACATAAACACTGCTTGATAAAAAAAATAAATAAATAAAAAAAAAGCAATTCACAAAGATTTCAGGCAAACCACTTCCAGGTTTTATAATTTCCCTGCACAATTTTAATTGGAAATAAATCTAACAAGTTACATTTTCTATGTTTTCCTGAGCTTCAAATTTATCACTAGTTTTTTTTTTGTTTGTTTTTTTTTTTTCTTTTTCTGCACAATCCATGTCACCACTTGATTCAGCCTCTGCACTAATGTCACTGTTTGTCATGGCTACATGATCATAACAGTGAGAATGATTTCTAAATCTGAGCTGGAAACCCCAGGTTAAAGAGAATATATTAACCCTTGTGCTGTCTTGCGGGGTCAAAAGTGACTCAGTAGCATGTTTAGCTGTACAAAAAAATACCTTAAATTATCTTTTTCCAACTTGAAATTTTATGACTTTTCCTAAATTGACCCCATCATTAGAAAAAGTGATACTTTGTTTTTGTTTATGCTTCCATTTGGGCTGTACACCAGTAGGGTACAAGGATTGTCTCATGGGTCATTTCTGACCCGTGAATTATAAAACAATTTAAAGAGCAGAAAAAAATGTCAAAGGTCACACAAACAGAATGTAAAGATCGCACGAGGGTTAAGAATAGCAACAAACTAAAATAAATAATAGTATTTGGTACAGATGCTGCTTTGTTAAGTTTTAAACCGCAACGGTTGTATTAGACAATTATTTACAATCATGGTGATGAAATGGAGGAACAAGGCTGTGTGCATCACCAAGGGTTCTCTTTCATTTAGCAGAAAAATCGTTGCTGAAACTGCTGTAGTATTTTGCTTTTCACACCATAAGTCACAGTGTTAACATGCCAAGGGAGTCAAAACAGGTTTCCAGGCTAACAACCCTTGTCTTCATATTGGATTAAGAAAAAAAAAAAAAGACATGCAAGACAAACCTTTATTTGTTCTTTTAGATAAACCATCAATTGTATGAACCCTGCCATTCACTTGGCAATTTATTTTTAATTATTAGGTTAATGCCTGGGGGAGATGAAACTGAAATTCCTGCAGATTTACAAGACTGTCACCACAGCGTCGGTTCCCGGCATTTATCTTAAGGAAGGATCTTCATTCGAGTTCTATTTTAAGGACTTTTGCTTCTGAAGTTGCCTGAAGGAGTTCATGCGAACTTACAAATGACAGCCGGGGTTCGAGTAGAGTAAACAGCTCGGTCAGACGAGGTCAGGTGTTCACATAGCAGGTACCTGCTGAGGCCTGTTGGATTGTGATTAAAGCAAGGTGAGGTTTAACTTCTTCTGGCTGGGTTTGTGTACAGAATAAAGAGCACTGGGGAGGTTTTGGCTCCCTTTTTGGCAATTATATAATCCAACCCTGTCTATAAAAGCTGCACGACGTAAAGTTCTCAATGTTTTCTCAGCGAGCGGCCTAAGGGAAATAGTTTGCCACTGTTCAGACCTGCTTGTTGTGTTAAAACCGCACCTGACTGTTGGGCTGATGAGCGTAATTATAGCCAGAAGTGTCTAGAGGAGCTCTGGTTGAGAGGGAACGTGGGCAGATCTGAATGGCACAACAATGGAAGAGCGAACGCAGAAGGGAGGAAGCCGGAGAGGGCTCGTGTCGGAGATTTCTGTCGCACCCAGGAAGCTGTGACAAATCGGCGAGGCGTCCAAGAAATCTACACGAGCGGGAGGGCGGTGCCACAGGCTAGACTGCTGGGTCTTATCTTTTGAACCCAGCAGTAGCTTGAATGTGGTAGAGATAAAAAGCTGATGTTTCCGTTCTGAGTGTGCGTTGTCAAGATAGTTATGAACAAGTTAAACCTTCCCTCTTTAGAGGAAATGGTTCCAGTCAGTGAGTCATGATTCAGGAGTTCTCAAATGCCCCAGGGCGTGAGGGTGGCAGAGTAAACGTTGTCCCGTATCCTGACAATTGAGCATTGTACTTTTGGTGTCTGCTGTGCATCACAAGAGTTCATTTTAGCTTAAGGTAGGTCACGCAGATTAGGAGACAGAAAGAAAGATTAAATCAGAAACAAGTGCATCACTCAGGATAAGCTCTTAGCAAAGGAGGGAAACAACCCGATCAGAAAATTTGCTCTTTGCTCACAGACGATCAGCAAATGATTGGTCAGAGTGTGGCCGCTGCAAAGCGCTGGCACACTGCGCTGTAACTCGTACTGTCATCGTTCTGGTTCTGCTCTGCATCCCCAGAACCAGAACCAAACATGAAGAGGCAGCATTCAGCTTCTAGGCACCACACATCTGGAACAAACTTCCTGAAAAACTACAAAGATGCCGAAACGCTGAGTTCTTTTAAATCAAGGCTAAAATCCCCCATCGGTCAACATTTGCTTGATTTTCATGATGGCATTGGACGAAACGTAATTTTTATTGCTTGTTTCATAATCGATTACTGCATGATGTTTTTATGGCGTAAAGCACTTTGAACTGCCCTGTTGCTGAAAGGTGTTACACAAATAAACTTGACATGCCTTGACTGTTAAACTGTCTTACATGTATGATATTAAAACATCGGCTATGAACAAAAACTAAAAGAAGAACTGTGCAAAAAATATCTTCGCATCTATTTGGGACGACTGTGTTTTAATAAGCAACGTCGTTTCGGAGCTGTAAAGTTGAGGATTCGATCCCAGCTTCGCCTCGTCACACGAGCAAGAACCTCAACCCAGGTTGTCTACCAATCTGTGGTTTGAGTGTAATTACCTGGAACTGACACCTGATTTGAGTGATGAGTGTGACTAGAAACATGCCACATAAATTTAGTCCATTTACCATCTGATTTGATATGCTGTAGAATTACCTTTTGTCCTTTGGAGTACGTCTCTACTCGCGTTTCACATTGTCGGTTTTCAAGTTCTGCCACATATTCTCAAATGTTTTTAGCTCTAGACTTTGACGGAGCCACTTTTAACATACACTTTGATCTTTTCCATCTTTTGTAGCCTCTAACAACATCCCTTCAAAACTCCATTCAGCTCCACCAGCTGCCATCAGCTCACCTTAGATAAGACTCTAAACAGCTTCCCTGTTCTCACTGAAAAAGACCAGCCAACATCTTGTGTGTTTAAACGCAAAAAACAAAATGCTAAGGGTGTTTTACTGTGTCCGTTTCCTGTCTCACACACACACACACGCACGCACGCACGCACGCACGCACGCACGCACGCACACACACACACAGCGTTTTAGATGTTGGGCTGTGCTGTGTCCTCTGCTTGGGGGCGGGGGGTGAAAAGTGCAAATGGGACTTGTTGTGACGTTCTCTTAATTTTGACTTTCCTCTTGCCTTTCTCCTGTAAAGGTTAGATTTGTGGAGTTCATGACTCACTTGCCCCGTCAACAGTTTCTCACACCTTAGCTGCAGATCTCTGCAGTTATCACAAGCACTGTGGGTGGTTTAGGCAAACAATCCCCACTAGGGATCCAGTCCCGTATTATTTCCATTTGCAGATGATAAATTAAACAGTGCTCCCTGACTGATGTAAGCTTCTTCAGTATCTTGTCCTCCCTGTTAGTAGACCAGGACCTCTGTATTTATATGTGTGAACAAATGACACATGGGTGAGTGTGGAGCATAAATGGTTGCCCAGAGGTATTAAAGTAACTGGGACTAAATACAAAACACACATCTGGAATAAAATAAAATAAATAAATAAACATGCATAATTTTAGTTATTCCACATAGCTATTCCTTCGTGTTGGCCTTCCACAAATCCAAATACATTTGTGATTGCAAATGGACGAACAGCAGACAAATGTCATGCGGCCCAGAAAGTTCTACAACACACTTTGAATTATGTCCCCGTGCAACTCTTCACTAGTGAGATTCAGACAAGGTAGTAAATTAATAAATCTCATTGTTGCAGCAAGAGCATGAGAAAAATCCAGCAAATTATGATTTATGATAATCCTGACGTTAGGCTAATTAGCTTTTATTTTTGTGAGCGCTGCAGAGCGCTTTGTGTCGACAGAAACAACCACCTTTTTGCGGTGTCTGTGTTTGCGTCACAACCCGGTGTAATTAGGGTTTCATTAAACGGCGCAAGCAGAACGTGGAGAAGATAAGAAGGAGAGTAAACGTGGCTCCCTGGGTGCATTTGTTCAGGAATTACAACCCCTCAGAACAGAAGGACCTTGGATGAGCCCGTTCCTGGCCTGAATCTCTGGGAGTAGCCGGGGCTCATCGCTCTGCAGAATGTGCAGCCTTGAATTCTTGCCTTCAGACATCTCGGTGTTTACAGATTTGCTTCTCATCACGTCCCAACTCTCTGGTCCCTGCGCTGATGCAATTTCTAAAATATTTATCGGGGTTACACGTAGAAGACTAGAAGACGTCCCCTTCTCAAGAGTTCCACCTCTAACCCAACATGTTTCAGAGAGTTTTTTTTTTCTTTTCCTTTCATATACTCCTTTCTAATAGCAAGAGAGAGGGTTGCGTGGGAAGTGTGATTAGTTTAACTTTCTCCAGAGCCAACGCGTAAACTGAAGAAAAGAGTCATTTATCGGACATGCTTTTGTTGTTGTAGAGTTGTACAACTTGTTCTTCACAAAAACTTATAAAATTTGATTGAAAAGTTGCAGGTACTGACTTGCAAGCACTGGCAAATCACGACTTGCCGTTCAGTGATCTCTTTCCCTTATTTAGAACAATGATCATCTTTAGGTTTTAATAGAAACTCTGAGTCTGTTGGCACCGTGGACTCCGTTTGGGCATAACATGCATAGTCATAAACCGCAACAGTAAAGTAAACAACAAAAGCGCAGATCGGTACTTGCAAGAGAGAATCAGTAAACATTATAAATAGAACAAGAAACTTGCTAACATAAATCTTGTCTTTTAGGGTTAAGGTTCAGCTGAAGTTCAACAAGTTTTTTTTTTTTTTTT
>NW_006799967.1:3237176-3406834 GCF_000485575.1 Poecilia formosa | reverse complement strand
TTCTTTTTTTTTTTATATATATATATAAATAAAAATAGTGTTTTGATTGAGTCCCTGCAGACTCCTCCAGAACCAAGGAATCTGAGGCTTGGTCACATCAGTTGACCTACACATGACCTAGCTGCCTCAAAGTGGACCTGAGTTAAAACGGGAGGGTGATCAACGGCGGGGAGTCGTGGAAGACTCGGCGCTAATGCTTCCCCAGGGAGCGCAGAAATGTTCCTGGTTTTCCCAGGCAGGAGCAAGACTCATTCTCAGTGTTCATTTATCCTCACATGTAGAGTTTGAGGCATCAATGCTAGTTTATTAGACTGTAAACCTCCTGTTATGTTATGTTGTGGGTCAAATTGACCCGTTTTGAAGTTTAAAAAAAAAAAAAAAAAATTATCTTTTTTTTTAAATGAAGTGTTTTTTCTGCATGAAACTTTATTTGTCTTAATAGGTGCACTCTATATATAAAAACTGTCCAATTTTATTTGTTTCCTTGCAACTATGAGACATATTTCGTCGCACACATACATGCACATGTGCACAAGCCCACTTTCTCACTATTTTCTTTACTTCACTGGAAAACTGAGAAAGCAGGTGTTCATGCAACTTTTGACGGGAACTTTTTCTGTTCCCGTGGACAAACTCCACCCACACTGGGGGGAAAACATAAATACCCTCTGAATGACTCATTTGTATTGATTTTAATCAGTGGGTCAATTTGACCCTGAACAGTATATGTGTCTCAGGTTCAAATATAAAGATCACCCATTGAAAAAAAAAAAATCAAATCAAAATGTAATATAATAATTATTATTATTATTTTTTTTTTTACAAAAGATCAATTTCAAGGAAAATATTGTTTTGTGTATGTGTGTAGTATTTACATAAAAAAATGTAAATGACATTTTTTATGTCCAAATGAGTAAATTGTCGTCATTGATCCTTTATTTGCGAGAAATAAAAAAACATCATTGCACAAATATTGATTGAAATTGTTAGTACTGGATTTAGTAATAATCAGACACAAAATTGTTTTGATGGATTTTTTTGGTTTCTGACTCCCCGGGTCAAATTGACCCAGGAACATTATTACTGTTCCTCAGAAACGAACATAACAGGAGGGTTGACTCTACTAAACGGGTTCCTCGTTCTGACCATGACCTTGGATTCCACAGTGTAAAGGGGACATGTCAATAAATTATTTTTTATTCCTTCATCTGAAAAAAAAAATTGTAATAGAAATGAAAATTAAGCTCTTTGTGAAGAAAATACCTCTGGTTTTGCCCATCTCTGAACATCCAGAAGCACCCAACACACACCACCAGTTTATCAGACATTTAACACACACACACACACACACACACACTTGCAGGCAAGTGTTAGCCAATTAACAAAATTGCCTAACACTAACTTACATGTTAGCCAATTAACCTAACATGTACGTTTTTGTGTGGTGGAAGTGAAGCTCAAGAGAAGAGACGCAAACTCCACACCGACAGACGCCGGCCAGGATTCAAATCTCCTCGGCTGCGATGTGATGGCAATAACAGCGAACTGAATACTTCTTCTCACTTATCACCAGACAGCAGGACTGCAGAGGAGCCAGTCTGCAACCGTCAGCGTCAAGTCATGCAAACAATGTCATCTAGACCAAGGTATTTCCAATGAATTCATTCCAGTCTTAGACCAAATTATTCGCTGGACAAATTGAAAAACAAGACATCAGGGAGATGCAAAATAAATGCTATTCTTCAAGGACAGTGCTGCAATTTGCTTTTTTTTGTTGTTGTATTTTTTATGCACTTCTTCCCGTCTTTAGCTGTGCAACCCTGCAAGCACTAAGTACTTATACAGCGCCTTGCAAAAAGTTTTCATACCCATTTTACTTTCAGATTTGGTCACGATGCAACCACACTCTTTCATGTTTTCACTGGAATTTTATGTTATAGATAAACACGGTGCAGCGTATAACTGCAAAGTCAGAGGGGAAACTACACTATTTTTTGTTTTTTTTGGCCTAGATGCAAAGCATTATGTGCGACGTGAGAAGGAGCTATGCAAAGCGAGTGTGAACACAGCGTTCCAGTGGTACAACGTGATGCCGGTGCTTTTCTTCACAGAGAAAGGGGGGCTGGTCAGAATGGATGGGGAGAAAAATGGAGCTGGATCTAATGGGCAATTCTGAGAGAAAGCCTGGTGGAAACAAAGAAAGACTTAAGAGGTTCAATTTACAGATGCACAATTACCCTAAAACTAAAGGCAGAGAAGAAAGAGCATTCTTGTGTTACAGCACAACAGGCATGCCGCACTTGTTGTCGGATTTGTATTCGCAAACTTTCGAAATCGCTTTTTTTCTTCCTGCTCTCAATTATACACAATACTTACTTTGGTGTTTGTCTAAAGTCTCACTAAAACGTCCTGAATTTCCCCACTGTGGGACAATAAAGTATATTTTTATGTCACTCTGAATACATGGAGTTTTATGGTTGTGATGCGTCAAAACATTACCAAAAAAAGCTGAAGGCTGTGATGAAGTTTGTAAGGCCCTGGACAGGATGGATGGGTAGATTTCCTTGTTTTTGAAATTAATTAAACGTAGCGGCTTCCTAACAGTCGTTTCACTTGCGCGGCTCCAGTTTCACCCACACAACGAGCAAAAAGGCAAACAATCGGGATGCATTAGCAGCATCACACTGGAGTATCCGTCCAGTTCCAGGAAAGCGGCCAGAAAGACGAACCATGTGCCATTTTCCCTCTCCTGGGTTCACGTTTGAAGATTTTTGTTGTTTCCCTCTCTCATTCGAAAGTCAATTTGTCTTCTCCGCGACAGGAGAGGAAAACGGATTAACACACGACTACATGGAAATCTAGCTGACCTATGATGCATCGCTCTCCTTTGCCCTGCTCAAAAGTCATTCGGCTTTAACGCGGCTAATTGGTTCGTATAATCTGCCTTCTGACCTCACAGGTGCTGCTTTGGGTAAACATTGAAATTTTGTGTTGCATCAACCTGCTTCAAGAGTCAGAACACACAACCTCCTCCTCCTTCCTGCCTCCAGGGAGGATGAAGATGTTCCCTCCGTGTGTTCTTTTATTTTTGGACATTACTACCAAGACTGGTATTCCTAAAACTATTAACAGTTTTGATATTAGGGCAAAAAAAAAAAAAAAAAAAAAAGTCTTTACGGGAAAATACATAAGAGAAAATAATTTGATACCATCCTGTTATTGATTTTTCCCAAATGTCCAGCTTTTAAGACGTTATTAGCATAATCCAATATCCACGCCACGTAGCAAAAGATTTATAACCCCAAACCTGCATGTGATCGATCAACACAAGCAAGTATACAACAGGAAGTCGGTGAAACGTATCTTTTTTTTATATCAGTTTTGAACTGAATGTTCTTTAGCTCTAAAACAGCCACACTCGGAGGTGAAAAAAACAAACTGTGAATAGGAAAATTTCAGGTCTCCAACTTCATTTTGTCCTCTACTTTGACTGGGCCGTTCTAACACATGGCTGTGCTTTGATCTAAACCAACCAACAGCAGCAGCTGTGACTTTGTGTTTAAGGTCGCCATTCCTCTCCTAGCCGCTTTCAATCTTTCAATATTTGCATGGAGTTCACTCTGTTTACCGTCATGTTACGTGCGCCGTGTCTATGTGATGTTGGGTGTTAGCTTTTAACGCTGCAGCATGTGGTAAGTTTGTACGTCAGGCTATCCTTTTGTGTGGTGGGAAACTGTGATATTTGGCACATACTGAGCTGGACGTGTCTCATGTCAATGACAACAACAATGAGAATGGGGTTCTTGAAGAAGCAGGGCGAGACTAGCAAAGCATGCGCCACAAAATGTTTCGGTGGTCGGAAACAGGAAATGACACCAGCCGCCTAGGTTACATTTCGACTACCTGCTTACAGACTCTTTCTGCATATGGCATTGCTTTTTTTTTTAACAAATGCATTGAAAACAAGTACAAGTAACCACAAAGCTCGAACATGTTTATTTAAACCCCATCTCCTTTTCTGTTGATGCGTAAAGAACACCGTGTACCTGTAGACAGTAGTCTACTACTAGTTGTGATTCTCAAGAATCTGACTGCTCGCCTCTGGCCCATGCGCAGAAAGAACCTGAGGAGCAGGTTCCCCGGTTGTTCCAGTAACAGCTGCTGCGCTGGCTGACCCAGATACCAGACCCGACTGGCAGAGTGGCTGGGTGGCTGTACAGAACACGCTTGAAACTTTGGTCGCAGTGATGAAGGATGCGGCACGTTTGCTGGTTTTCGCGCTGCACAAATGCGCCACCTCGCTCTGTGTGTAGTGATTGTTAGCTGCTGAGTTTTAAAGTTTCAGTTCTCTTCTTTCACACAGCCCGAGTAAGGGAGAACAAATTTGATACACGCCAAAAGCAATCAAGCGTGACGTGTCTTTGCATGTCTAAATACTCCTGATAAAATCCAGCAGAATCAAATGGCTTTATACGTCACGACAGAGTTATTAGGGTCATACTAATAAAAGAAAAAAAGAAAATTACGAGAACAAAGTCATGGTATTATGAGAATAAAGACGAAATAACCCTGACTTTGTCGTATTAATTGACTTTCTACAGGAACTGCAGAAATGAACTACTCCGGTAGGTGAACTTTGTGACAGGAAAAGTAATTCACAAACATATTCTTTATGGAAGAGCTACACAAAGAAAACCATAAGAATTTACATATTGCCACAACCCATGCACGCAGGACGAGCCAGTGTGTAAAAGAGAGTCTTCTGCTGATGAGAGAAATGCAACTTTTTGGCCTCCGTGCAAAAAGCTAAATGTGTGGCAAAAGAAAAGAAAAATACCCAGCAGGTGATAAATGGTTGTAAAAGCATGATCGTGTGGGTACGTTTTTAATCAGCATTGAATGGGAAGTTGGTCAGACTTGATGGGAATATGGATGGAGCTGTAAACAGGGCAATAAAGAAATAAAACCTGGTAGACGTTTTACTGCAAAAGATTTGAGAGAGGCGGAGAGATTCACCGTCTAGAAGCACAGCGACCTTAGATATACACCCACATGGTTGGGCTGGATTTTACTTTTTTTTTTTTTTCCATGAATTTAAAATAGATGTTCACTGAACTTACGCCATTTTGCAATTAAAAGGACGATAAAAACTTTATTCTTAAATCTGGCTGAAGACTTGTAGCTGTAAATGTGGCAAAAAGGTGTCTGTAGATCCTCCATTTATTACTTTCCTTCCACTTCAGAATCCATGGTACCTTAAACTTTATGGTTGTAATAGTTACAAAAAAAAGTGAACAAGTCAAAGGGGAATGAATATTTCTAAAAGTCCCTACTATTTTCCCTTGTATATTTGGCTAACATGCGACGTTCGATGTTGTCTGGTTCCGGCTGCTGCATTTCCACACTTTACCCAGCGAACAGCCTCTAACCTGATCAGGCTGAATTACCCCTTTAAAAAAGGCCAAATGAGGGGACATGGTTGTGCCACAGAGGCACAATTAGATTCTGTTTGAAATGTCCCATCTATCCTGGAGGAAACAACATGTTGAGTAAAGCTGTTCTGTAACAGCACTGTTCAGCATCACTTCTGCACTTCTGCTTTATACTATGCCAGTACAAACAAACGAGAGAGAGAGAGAGAGAGAGAGAGAGAGAGAGGTACAGGACAAAAACGCTCATCAGTAATACAGGGAAGCCTTTGGGTGGAAGGATTTCATTTGCTTACGATATTCCTAACTTCCCCTGCCAGTGTAAATATCTAACTTGGTTATGTTTTTATGAGCGATGGCTTAGGGATGTGTAAAGCTGGCAGCACTTGTATTCAAAAAAAAATAATAAAAAATTGAAAAGAAGCTGCATTAACATCAACATCAAGTCTCAGAAGCCACTTCATTTAGCACAGCCGTTAAAACTAAAAGCACATCGGTCGATCACACGTCAACAACTCAAAGCACATACACTTCTAATGGTGTTAAAGACGTCTTGATGAAAAAACAAAGCATCAGAATGTGGTTGAAACAGGATATGTGTGACGTTAGACACCTCAGCCTAATACGATAGCCATGGTTATTTTTGCCAGACTTGCTGCTCTGCGAATTTCAGAAACTGCTGATCAACAGCCCTCCATGCACAGAGATCACTCTGGCTTCAGTGAGTCTTATTGATTTCAGAGGTTAGGGCGGATTGTGCGGTGACAGAGAGGCGTACGTACCTCAAATAACCACGTTTCAGAATACCATCTCTGAATGCAGAGATGGGCTGCAGCAGCAGAAGTCCACACCATGGGCCACTGCTGACGACGAGAAGCAGAAAACTGAGGCGACAATTAAAGCTAGCTCAGTAAAACCGGACAATAAAGAGGAAAAAGTGTCCCAGTGAGTTTTGATTTAACCCTGACGGTAGGATCATACGACATGAAAAATCAAGCAATCGTGTTTTGGACTGTTGGAGGAAGCTGGAGTACCCAGACAGACGCCATAGATTTGAACGTAGGACCTGTTTGCTGCAAGGCAGCAGCAATATAAACTGCACTGATATATTTAATATTATGGTCAACATGTTTTTTTATTTTTTTTAATTCTGATAACAGAAGATACACTGTTGAGAAATCCAAGCCATCTTCGGTTTTATAAATGGGACGGCTCCCACTCCTTCCTCGTGTGCCACAAAACCTCAGAGAGGTCAGAGGAAGTGGCACCTCTGCGTAGCTTCTGCATAATACGAGATACGTTTCCTGGGCACATCACAGATCAAAACCCCAGCTTTGATGTTGTGTACAAACAATAACATCCTATGCCAGAACGTCACATTTACAGTACGTCTGTGCAGCAGAATCATTCTGGGTCTTTCAATGCGGCTCGATTCAGCTGTTATCATCCTGACTTCCTGTCAACTTCTCAGACGAGTGCATAGGTGTCAGCTGCTGTTTCTGAGGAAAACAGAACCGAGCGCGTCATGAGACGTTCATTAATGCCATCTCGTGTTTTTGCAAGATATGCATGTGTGCTCCGTCAAATAAAATAAGTATTTAAACATCGCTGCTTGTGATAAACTCTCACAAAGCTGTTTGTGATAACTATCGTCAAAATGTTTTTCAGCAGCTTTGTGGTCTTGAGGTGACTCAACTGGTTTCTGCACAGGATGCAAGCAGCGGGTGAGATGAGTTCTTACCAGGAGAATAAAGGTTCTTGTGACGCATTTTAAGCCCACTTGTTATTGATTACAATGCTTAAAAAAAAAACTAAAAAAAACCCCAGAAATTCTAGATTATTTTTAACATTTTCTTTAACGAGGTTTGCGTCTTTAACGGCCATGCTACCAATTTCCATCGCCGTATGATCACGCAATATCGAAATGCAGTGTAGAGTTCAGTTTTGGTCGGCTGGTTGTATTCCACTGATGGAAAATGAAGATCTGAAGATCTTCCCCTTTTGATTGGTGGCTCATTTTAGCCTGCTGTCGGCCAGAGGGCAGCAGCGTGTCTCATTGGAAGAACAGAAATCTATTAGAATCCAACAGGACATTTTTATCGGCATCCACGGAAACCGTAATATATCAAGATCACCTTGATTAGAAGTGCTGACAAAACTGTCAAACGTTGATGTGATGGGTGGATAGTTCTAGATCAAACTGGGGTCATTCTCAGATCATCAGGTCTATGACACATATGTGACCTTATGACTTTCAAACTGAGGAAGCCTGACGCACGAGAGGTGAAACTTCTTCAGCAACCAAACACAAAGACACACCAGATGAATCTACTCTGAGTTCTTCAGGAATCCTCTTTGTTGCTGTTCCACTCAAACTAAAGCCTGATCATGGTGAAAAGTGTCGACACAACTAAAGATTTAACAATAAAGAGGGGGTTGTGTAGAAATGAATAAAATAAAATAAAATAAAATAAATTACACTGCCCGTTTTCCTGCAAGTGGGAGTTCAATATGTAGCAGCTGCTGCTCTCCAAAAATTAATCATCTATGACCAAATTGCTAAAAAAGAAAAAAAAAAAGGTTGCAGTGACACACAGAAGTGTTTTTAAATAAGTATGACTGATGCTTCAATACATTTTTTAGTTGGAAAGAAAGTATGTTTGGTGGTGGCATCATGGTTCTGACTGGTTTGTTGTGTCCTGATCAGTTTATATTCTAATTATATTTCTATTTTAATTTTAAAAAATCATCAACCCATCAGCATTTAGCATCCTAAATGCTGCGATCTTATGCTGCTCTGCTCCTATGAGCTTAAACTCATTCATAGTGGATAATCTGATCGGAGAAAGAAAACACATTGCAGTTTTCTATGCAGTCGGTCCAGAGCCTAAGAGCAAATGCCGCATTCTTTTGGCAAGCACAAATATGTAGCAACAGACTCCTTCGATGTATCATTAGCCGGGGGGGAATTATTTCCTGTAAACGGTTACACCAGGGACTAGTTTTGTTTTTTTGTTAGAGTTATGACAAAACTCTTAATGAACAATAAAGCACCAATTCATGTGTAGAGGAGGAGCTGTTGCAATGAAATAGTGGACTTCTGAACATGCATGGTGGTGCAGTTTTTGTTTTTCTATGCAACATATGAATGTTACACGCATGAGTGGCTTCTCTCTAGGTACTCCAACTTCCTCAGAAACACGCATGTTAGATCATTTGACGTTGAGGTGTGCGTGTGTGTCTGTGCGTTTACAATTGTTCTCCCTAAGGGCATGTACTGTAGAGTATCACGTGACAAACTACAAAGGTATTTTTGGTGCACAACTATTTGTGCCTTGTGACAAGACGCAGATACTTGTGCCTTGTAACACAGGGGCAAAACTGGATTTTTGAAAGACTGAAAACATTTCAAAACTCCTATCGGATTGATTTCCTCTGACTTCAACTTCACAATTTACAAGGCAAGAATACCTTCATAGTAGACTACCACAAAGTAAAACGTTTGTTTTACATTTGTCTTTGACAGATACATTTTGTGTTTTGTATTTTGTTACAAGGCACAAATACTTTTGCAGCACATAAATGTGTCTTATAGAACAGCATTTGTGATTTGCATCAACAGTTTTGCGTAGCTGCATTCAGTGACTTGTGTCTCTCCATTAGATTTAGGTCTGGACTTTGACTAGGCCACAAGGATAAGTTTTAATCTGCACCATTCTATTGCCATTTTGGCTGTACGTTTAGGGTTACTGTCCAACCGGTGGGGGAATATACTGTGTCAGTACTTTTATTTTTTTTCTCCACACATAGCATTTTGCGTCTAGTATAAAAAGTGTGTTTTTGTCTACAATGAAGACTTTCAGTCATCACCATTAAAAGTAGCAATCCACTTTTAACAAAAGAAACTTTTTAACCAAAACATTTATTATTATTAAGTTGCTCTTGGATTATTTACTTGAGAGTAAAAATAAATAAATTGGTACAGACACCAACTGTGATTATGTAAAATTAAGCTTGTTCTCCTGGGAACCTGACAGCACACACTTCTCCAATCACTGAGTGATACTGAATCTTATCAGTTGTCTTTTTTTTGCTGATTTGATGCATTTCGGAGGAGAGAGGGGGTGTGTTTACTTAGAAAGATGTTACAAATACTCAAGCTTCATGCTTAGGAAATCTCTCCAATGCAAGTAGGTTGTGTGACGCAAGAATAGCAGCTCCACTGACGAAATAGGAACCCGTCATTTATTTTATGATCTATTCCTTGTAACTAACACCGAGTGCCAAAACGACCTGTGCAACAAACGTCAGCTGACTCAGAAGAAGCTACTTCAGAAAAGCAAATTTGTGGTACATCTAGACAAGAAGATTAGGCTTGTTGTTGCAATGGGATATATAATTAGAAACAAAACAATTTACTTTAGGAAGCCTGAAGCAGCACCAATCTGAAGGAAGTGGGAGGTCTACAGAGATGTCAGCCGCTGTTTACCTGGCCTCAGACATGTGCAGATCCTGGGTGGAGGGAAGGTCAGCCCCGACGATGCTCTTTGGAGGCCTCATTGCTCGTTGCAGACAAAACCTGTCCTGTTTTGTGGATGAAACCACACAGTGATGGACGTGCACAGAATAAAGGCATTGTAGGAGATGACCAGAAGATGCTGGGGAAGATTGAAACACAGACTCTGCCCGGCCTGCAGGGACAAAACAAACACTACTAATTTGTTTGCAGAAATGTTTAATTGAGTCAATCCAATCCAGTCTTACGGACTCATTTACAATCAAGATAATACATTTCAGTGCATCCCCATATAATACAATCTCGTGAAATTTAGTTTATAATAATAAAAAATTGGAAATCCAATTTCTGGTGCAATGAGAGATTTACTTTCCATCAGTCCTTCATCCTAGACAAGTATGTGACGACAGTGGAAGCGAACATCCAGTTGTTAATAGAACCCTGTTCAGCTGGCCTCATAAAAAAAAAAGACATCCCCATTATTCTACGCTTTCCTTTGTTCACACTGTTGCCATCTCCTCAGCCAGGAAAGTCACTTTTCACTCTCCCAAAAGGAGCTGGATGACCAAATGAGATGGCTGCTAATGAGACCGGTCACAACATCTTTGCCAGCAGTAAATTGTCTTAAACATTCCACTTGTTCCGACTTTAATTGGTCAATATTTAGAAGCGTGATCAACACGGACTGGACAGCTTCATTCACTTCCTCCGCAGCCATTGCCAAACTACAACCATAGACAGACTGAAATTAAGAAACAATGTAGAAAATCAACAACATTGCTAATAACTCCTTCTGCTTGCTGACTGGCACGAACGAAAGTTTCCCTGAGAAATCAAGCTCAATGGGGGAAAATCTAGACAAAGCACTGAAGAGAGGTGAGAATCGAGCAGAACTGTGTGGGAAGGCAAAAAGGCCGTGCTGCCATCTTCCACGATTCACTGGGACATGCACTGGAAAAAGGAGTTTTGTAGGATGTTATTTATATGCAATTAAAATGATTTATCTTTTAATCAAGCACGTTAGTTTTTAAACCTAATTTTCAATAATTGTCAAATTGCAACAGAGTTAAATATTTTATTTTGGTAACATTTCCTCCCTAGCATTTTTGGTTACAATTTAAGTGACAATGATGTGCCTCACTTGTTTATATGGGTCACAGTATAAAGCAACAACATAGCAAAGATCAGTAACTGTTGTGAGGCTTGTAGTTATGACCTATTTTGCGTTTGAGGAAGAATTCAACCTTGTATCCAACACTAATGCTGTTGTTGCCAGTGAGTGGCATATTTTAGCTCTGGTTGTCCTGTTGTCTTAGTGGAATAGTTTTTTTTTAAATTTCATTTCAATTTAAATGATTTTAATTAATCACAATCCTGCTCTTTAACACACACACACATACACACNATATAACACATTGACCCACAGCCACTGCCTTATGCTCTTTCTGTGCAAAACGACTGAACAGGTGTACCTAATAAAGTGACCAGTGAGTGCTATACTAAGATAATTCTGTATTAAGAAATTTTCAGATATTTTGCACTTTCAATTAAATTTAATTTGGAAAGTTTTACCATTTGTGTCTAAAGTTTAAGTCAAAATAAAATAGAATGGTTTAAACGGCTGTTTAATTTAGATCAGTTATTTTTTTTTTAAAAATCTATCAAATTGTAGCTAGTTTTTTTTTTCTTTTTTTTTTGAGTATGTACAATTTCACAATTATTTGTAATTTTCTCAATTAATTTTTCCATACCCATTACACTGACATAATTTCGACAAGGAAATAAGATTTAATGTACACTATTAAATGGATGATCAGATGCTATTTTTAGTTCTAACAGTTTATGTCGACGGTGAAATACAGGTCAACCGTAAGATAAATTGCCTGTTATTTCCAACAAAGCGCGGTCTTATTGTAATGTTTCAACCTCGAAAACTATTCAGGAAAGGGAAAAGGCTTTATAGCTCCTTCCCACCTCTGATTTTATTTGTTTAATTAAAAAAAAAGCAAGCTGTTCTGCTTTAAGCCACTACTGTCCCGACCGCTTGGTGTGTGTCAACTGAAAAGTGATTATGGTCGTAAATGCAGCAAAAAAGAGGATATGAAACTGGGAGCTGCGAGTCAGACTGCGCCTCCTCGGCTGTGCGCCCTGGACGCCCACACTGACAACAACCCAGACCTGTATAGGAGGAGCTGCCGTTCAAACTCAGACTTCCCTGTCAAGTTTGTGGGTGTGATGAGGACGTGAAGGTGCAAGCCTCCAGACATTAGACCAAACTCTCTCTCTCTCTCTCGCTTATGAGTTCTTGTTTTTCCCTGGTTTTAAAAAAAATGGAGGTATGATGCCGTGCGTAAAAGTGAACGGACGGTGGACACAATGGATTCGTTGTTCAGCAATGAAGAAGACGCGTTGATGGAAAGTGTCTGTCCTTCGGAACCGAGAGGAGAATGTCTGCTGTGAACGAGTCGCTCGCAGGAATGAACGCCACGGCGGAAGAGACGCCTTCTCGGTCGCTCACCATCCCGGCGATCATGTTTGTAATCGGGGTGATCGGGAATGTCATCGCCATCGTAGTCCTGCGCCTGTCGCGGAAGGAGCAGAAGGAAACGACCTTCTATACTCTGGTGTGCGGGCTGGCGGTGACAGACCTCCTGGGCACCCTGCTGGCCAGCCCCGTCACCCTCTTCATCTACGTGAACAACAACTCGCTGGAGGGAAAGCTGTGCCAGTACTCGGGCTTCATCCTGCTCTACTTCTTCTTGGTGCAACTCAGCATCGTGTTCACCATGTCCGTGGAAAGGTTCCTGGCAATAAATCATGCCTACTTTTACAACGAGTTCGTCAACCAGAGACTGGCCGCGCTGACGCTCTTCGCCGTGTACGTGTCGTGCCTCGTGTTCTGCGCGCTCCCCGTCGCCGGGATCGGGGAGGTGAAGGTCCAGGAGCCGAAGTCGTGGTGCTTCATCGACTGGCAGAGCAACAAGACCACGGTGAGAACTTTCAACCTGATCTACGCGGGAGTGAACTCGGTGATTGTGCTGGCCACGGTCTTCTGCAACGTGATGGTGTGCGGGGCGCTGATCCTGATGCACAGGCGCTTCATCCGCCGCACCTCGCTGGGCACGGACCCGCGGCGCATCGCGGAGCTGCGACGCCGGCGGAACTTCAGGCGCTTAGCCGGAGTGGAGATTCAGATGGTGGTTGTGCTCATCGGAACCTCCGCCGTGGTCCTCATCTGCTCGATACCTTTAGTTGTAAGTATGGGGGTGAGATCATAGCATAAACTTTGCTGCTTTTGGGTATGAGCGCGCGCGCCAGAGCTGTCACAGGTTCTACAATGTAAGAAAGCATCGGAATTAAACAAAATACGGTTTTATTGGCATTAAAAGTAAACAGAAACTGAAATGTATGTGACAACCGCGGACTCTCAGAACTTTGTGTTCTTATTTGAGATCTTTGTGGGCAGATGAGGCATGTCTCTGAAGCACGTGTGGTTACGCACGCGCTCTTTCCTTTCAGTTGGTAAACCTTCTGTTGGTTTTCTGGCCGCATATCTATTAAAATGGGGGCGTAAGTCTTACGAGTTGGCAGCTTTCTGAAGCACAGGACCCCCCTCTAAAGCTGCAACGTGTGGCGGCTATTGATGTGAGAATATGACCAAACGCCCAGGGCTGCACTGCAGAGGGGGCAGAAGGAATAGGATACTTATATATATAAAAAAGGTACTTGTCATTATCATTGCCTCTTTGCATCTTCACACAGTGTCAGAAAATAGTATTGTGCAAATATATTGCTGCATAAACCCTGTACCTAAAGAAGCTGAAAACACACGCACACAAAAAAAAATATCTGCAGAAAAAGTTATCTAAAAAAAATAAAATATTTTCAGCATGTATTTATTTATTTGCCTATTTATTTCTGCCTTCATTTTTAAGCATTTTGACCTCATCAGTCCTAATCAGAACTTTAAATTTGTCATGCATTTTGCATTACTTACTTAAAAAATATATACTTTTTTGTAATTACAGCATCCTGTATTTTTTTTTAAAGAAACAAACTAAAAATGATGAAGGGCAGAATGAGTTATTTGTGTGGATTGTTTATTTAGAGCTATTGTTTCCAATAATAGAAAACTAAGGGGCTTTTTTTAGGCCTCCTGCATTAGCTCTGATTCAACTGCATGATTAAATGTGTAACTTAAAGAGTAAATAAGTGTCCAACAATGTGATGGCTAAATTAAATTATATCTAAATTATATTGTTTGATTGTGATTTGGGTTTAAAAGAAAGTTTTAAAATCTCTATCTGATTAGCATTAACACAGGCTAAAAATACTATTAAAAATTAAAAAGTGGCTAGAAGGACAGAAATGAGCCAAGGGAGTCTCAAACGAGTTAAACATGTAAAATCTGAGGTGAAATTTCCTATATGTTGCAAAGAAAGAAGACTGTCATGTTAAGAACTGAGACATTTGTGCCTCTGGCTTTAATGAATGAGTGTTGGTTAGACTCATGGGAAGCAACAGCCAAAGGCTTGTTTTTGATGACAGTGAGAACTGCTCTTGTTGGCCCATTTCCATTTAGACCCCACTGTGATCTCACTGAATTTGCCATCAGTAAGGAGTCATTAAGAATTTGCTCATTCCATGGCATTAATGTGCAATGCTTTACAATAACAGGATTTACAGTCCTGAGAACTTCTCACGTTGTGTCAACAATCTTTTCAGTCTTTTAATGGGAATTTATGTGAGGTGGGACAGTAGTGACTCATTTCCAGTGAGCGGTGTGGCACGGGTTGGTGCAGTTTGGTGTGTTTACCAAAAAGCCTAACTTTACGTCACACTAGTGCGACACGTCCTTTTGTCACAAGCAGTCACGTTTTCGTGCCCCCAAATCAATGGACTAGGATCTCCGCCCTAACAGGACTTGTCACCTGACCGGGGAGCCCCCCGAGAACGGTGCTGCTTTGTGGAAATCAGTCAAGGCATTTTGAATACAACCAGATCCATTTAAGTCAAAGTCCAGGCCAGATTCAGTTGAGGTGCAAAGGCGATACTTAAACGTTGATGTCTGCAGATGCTCTCCATCAGATTAACTGAATTTGAACTGAATGAGCATGAATTTGTCTCTACATCTGTAAAGCTCATCTTACCCCGAAGGACTCGCAGCTGGAAGGGAAAGGTATAGCAGTGGTCTCAAGCTGAAGTCACCTTTCATATGTGCCCGACACATATGAAAGCTTGAATTAAATGGTAAAACTGGCTCACTGGCATGCAGTCAAGCTCTATAGAGCTCTGCTAATGAGCTAGTATTGGAGCCAGGTGTGCTGAATCGGAGAGACATCTAAAGGTTAAAGGTCACCGGCCCTAGAGGTCTGCAGTTTGAGACCTCCTCTGCACAGTGCATTGAGTCAGTGCTATCGTAAGCAAATCCCGAGTACACTTTTCAGATTTAGTTTTCAAAAACCAAAACAAATAAACGCACACACACAGAAAAAAAACATGCCCTTTGCTTTTAATTCCACACTTTCCATCATGCAAAATCTAATCTAAAAAGTTCAAAGATGTGAGCCGGGTTTGGGGAGTGAGATGCACCTCTGTAGTTTGGAATGCTGCCTTTTAAAACTAATTTATTTCTGTCTTCTATCATCAGCTGAGGATCTTCGAAAACCAGCTGTTCTCAAACCAAACGTCGCAGACCTCTGGGCTGAACAAGGACCTCATAGCCATCCGCATGGCCTCCGTGAACCCCATCCTGGACCCTTGGTTCTACATTCTCCTGAAAAAGACGGTGGTTCTCAAAGTCCTGGAGAAGATCAAGTGCCTGTTCTGCAAAATGGGCGGACGGGGACGGCGGGGAGGAGGACGCTTTCGTTGTGCGGATGGCGCCCTCTCCTCCTCCATCATCTCGCGGGACTCCCCTTCACTGATATCCCGTGAGCCGGGAGAAAGAGTCAGCACCCTACGGACCGTCCTGTACCCGAGTGACGGGAATGCGCTGGGGCTGGCCTCGTTTAAGCCCGGGTCCGAGGACGGCTCCTGTCCGGCGGCTGCACAGACGTTGCAGCGTACGCAGGAGGAGCCGCAGCCTCAGACGGGGCTAGAGGACGACGAGGCATGTACTGCGCCTAGTGACCTTCCAATCTGTCCCAAGGACACGGCTCTGCACGTGACCCTCGCAGACAATACTGCAAACACGCAGGAAAAATGCATATAACCTTCGTCATGACCTCGGTGTATTATCAACGTATTACTCCTCAGTATTGACTCCTCCGCCGCAATTTATTCAAATCACCGCAGTTGTAACGTACAAATCCACGGACGTCACCGAGGAGCTCTTCTGTTGCACTTTGAAGACTTTCGAACCACTGCTCAGCCATCATGAATGACAGGCAATGACTGTATAGCATCAATGTTAAAAATGTGAACAGCGTGTTAAATTATTTAAAGTATGAAAATGTATGCTAATGTCTTCTCTGTGAGAAGGTTTCAATACTTCTGTGTCATTTTGCATTTCCAAAAGATGAATACGCTTATAGTGTGTTTGGATTTTTTTTTTTTGTTTTATGTCTTGACACTTGCAAACAGGTTGTATTATTTCAAAGTGCATCCCTGACATTGCCAGATATATAGTATTTTCTCTGCATTTCATACCAAAAGGCAGCTATACTGTGGTTTCTTTTCCATGGTAAATACACTAGAAGATGACTAAAAAAAGACCTTAATGTGACAATTATTTTATAACATTATTCATTTGCTTATTGTAGCGCAGTACTTTGAAAGAGTCCTATCTTATTTCGGCTTAACGTAAAGTGCAGGGCGTCCCGTCTAATTTGACTGAGTGCTGATGTTAAGAAAGGGGATTAAAAAACACAAGACATCCAGTATCCTGACAGGTAACATTGTTTTTGAACACTATTCTCTTTGTGCTGCTAAAAACATTATTTTGATAAAGGTCCAGATGCACCTGTTTTTCATTGAACAAACGTCATAATGTGCTGAACTCCTCAAATGAAAATAAAAAAAGAATTGAATTCTTAAGAATGTTGCTTTAATCGCATTATTCACAACAAAAAAAAACAAAAAAAAAACTGGAGCAACAAGAAGAACTATCCCTTTTTTTCCCCTTTGCTGAAGATAAAGAATAATCCAGAAGAAATGTATTTACATTAATCTCATCCGTCTCACATTAGTGGTAAACTCATCCTATCCAGTCCAGTGAGCAATCGCTGATATCTTCACAGAATATAGATAGAGGTTAACGTCCGCAGGATTTTTCCTACTCAGATTACTTAGAAATGCAATCGGCTGTGCTGGTTATCAGTTTAAAGGGTGTTGGATACAAATGTTCAGCAAACTCCTCAATAAGAATAACAGCTGAAACCAGATGTTCACAGACACCCCAAAAAAAGACACAGCCATTTTTCTGACTGTTCCGTTGGGATTTACCAAAGTAGCTTGTGGTTGCGAAATACCAAAAAAAAAAAAAAAATAGAGAGATTCTTTAATATTTTTATTACTTTCCTCAAAGTCAGAAGTTCATGAACACCGAGCTTAATACGACTTTAAAAAATTAGTAAACCCTCATGAAGAAGAGTGTTATTGTTCACAGTGAAAGGCCACTCAGACAGAAAGAAGCCATTACTCATGAAAAATACCATTTGCAAATGGATTCAGTGACTAAGGCCTTCATTTCTGGAGACATGTCCCATGGTAGATTGAACTATTGGGCAATAAAAACCTTTGACACAGTTAAGTTATTAATAACTGAGGTGCGTCTGTTATGGTCCGCCCTTTATAAATGATGATTACTCCAGCATATTTCCATACTGATGGGGTTTCTAAAGATAAATTAAACAAATCAGACAATGGAAATGATTTCACCACACTGCAGCCACCTGCTGAACCTCAGCTGGTGTGATTTATTTCGGACATGAGAAAACGACAGAAACAGACATAAATATACAACTAAACAAACAAAAGTAAAGCAAGGCAACACTCAAAATAGTCCAGCAACAACAAAAACAGAATAACATGTTCGAAAGGGACTAGGAAGAAGAATATACTTGTCATTTTTCCTACTCATTGCCCTTAAATAAACAATCAAATCCCCCTCAGAATGTTTTATATATAGTATTTGCATATTTTCTTATACGTATCGCAAATGAGGGAACAAATGATCTGTGAAAACACCTGGTGATGGACAAAGCCCCTCATTCCTGTACTCTGTGAAAACTACTGTCTCTTCAACTACAATGAACTCTGCTTGAGATCTACAGCCAACCACTTCCAAAAATAATTTCTGGATATTTCCAGGAAGGAGCTTTCTTATGACTTGGTACATAAATTGTGCTGTTTGAGAATGAACCAGGACAGGAAAATTTAATGTTTTTGATTTTTGAAAAAAAGTTGACTTTATATGTTCTTTGTAGCTGGTGTTATTATCTGGTATGTCTCCTTTTTTTTTGTGTAATATTGATCCAGTGATCGAGTTGCAAAAGTATCGCCGCAAAAACCTCTCCACAGCAAATGAAATACCAGTAAAACCAGTGAACAGCAGAGGACGTGGAGTGATTTGTGCTCCAGGATGTTTCTCACCTTACTGACAACTGAGATGCTCCTTGATAGTTTATTGGTTTTAACTGGGGTTTACTGAAAGAAACCAGTTTCCGCAAACTCTTTTCATTTCCACACTTTGAATATCCATCTTGTACCCACCACCAGGACTTCGGTTCGGCTTAAATTTGATAATAATCTGCTTCTACCAAACCACCTCTTACGTCTTGAACCAGCACATTTCTGAGGTGATCGTCAGCAGTAGCTCATGTGAATCTCTGAAGGCAAACGAACAGCCACATCTGTTCTGAATCTGGTTCCACTCAGAGTATGAATGACTGGGTAATGAATTACCAATTGAGGAAAAGTGTTCACTTAACGCCTCTGCAATTAATGACGGTCTACTAACCATTTTGTTATTTATCTTAATATGAAGTAAAAGTACACAGAATACCTGTGCAAGAAAATCCACACTCCCCTTTAAGAAATGGTCTTCATTAGTGTTTTCCTTTGTCAGCAGGATCATTTTTAAAATGTGCAACACATGTTATCCCCTTCACCTCTTCCCATAACAGCAGTAATGACCAAAGCACTTAAAACAGAGCTTTTCAGATGGAACCAGCAGACGGCTCCACGACCTCGCTCACCTGTGGATGGATTGCTTCTTCAACAACCCCTAAACCCCCATCTCCACCGTCCCCCCACGAAGATTTCCAGGTCCATCATGGCGTCCGTCCAGAGCCTTCAGGGAGCGGTTAAATGTCCCCGCTGAGGACGAGCGCTCTTTATTGGAAGCTGCGACCTCAGACTGAGAGATCTGTCCAGGCTGTAAAGTCTCTCCACAGACAGGAAGCTGTGATTGACAAATGGCTGAAGGAAGATTTTAGCAGATGAAAAAACGATCCCTCTTGGAAACTTGCATTGTTTTCTCACCTCATCAGACCTGGTTAGTCATACACTTAAGAAAGAAAAAGCTGGTTTAGACATTTAAAGCTCTAAAACCAGCTGACATTTAGGAGAATGAGTTAAAAAAAAGCATTGTGGATGGGACTTTTAGCAGATGCAGATGGGTACTTAAACAGAATAAATTTCTTGATCTGGATCTTCTGCTGGCCTCTCAATACTTTGTGTCTGTATTTCCTGCTTCACTGTATCCTATCTTTTGCGTAATCTTGGGCGCCCTGACGTGAGTTCAAACGGCAATACTTGGACCATAAACTGCATTCTGTGGTGAATCGGACAAAGAGAGATGGGCTTAAATAGGGTTTCCAGTAATCCTAAAACTTTTATCAGGGACTTTTATGAGTTTTCCATACATGTATTTTACCTCCATTCATGCCTAACACTAAAAACTGAAAAACACTTCCCAGAAAAAGATTTAGTATTTCTCATAAGCATATGTTTTACAGGATCTGTAACTGATTTTCAGTTCAAAGCAGATGGTTAGAGGTGTGCTCAATTCGTACTCCTGTGCGCCATCCTAATAACGACAGTGAAAAAGCTGCCCTGTTTATATATATATATATATATATATATATATAAAAAGCTAATAAACAACCACGAGTTATCTGAGAGCTCGGGTTTCTTCTGTCCACTTCCCTGGTACGATCAGTCATGTACTCACAAAGCCCCTCATCTTTAACATCTTCGTTTACGTTAAGTGGGGAATCTCGTATTTGATTATTCACAAAGTGTTCTGTGCTGCTTTTAACATCTTTGTTCGTTTACTCTCCACATGTGGGGGTTCTTTAAGAGCATTTTGCCTTTTAAAACCTCTTCTTTTAGATTTTATCTTCCGCATTTTCACACCCACAACATGTTACATGTTCTCTTTTCTAAATCTGATTCACTCTGTTTGACTCATCATCAGGTCTTCTGCCTTCCCAGCAGGGATTGTTGGATGTTTTGCCTATCTGGGTTTTGAATGCATCTCTCTCTCTTTACTTTGCTCTATGTGTTTTCTACATTATTACTCTCAGGGTTCCTACAAGGCAGGCTTTATGGTAAAGAGAATGGGAGACTGATGGAGAACAAGGAAGACACAAAGAACGGGCGGAACGGCAGTGAAAGGAAAAGGGTAAGAAAGCAAGACACAACAAGTTGGTTTATTTAACACCGTTCTTACACAAGGCAATTGAAATTGGATTACAAGACATCAAAGGAAAGACAAAATTAAGCATAGATGCATTGTATGAAAGAAAGGGATGTTACAAGACAGAAGATAAAGGCGTGACAAGGAATAATATGTACAAGAAGGAAAGACAGGAAGGAAGCAAGAAAAAGAAGAAAACACCATCTAGACAATGGAGCAGGGGAACAAAGTCTGGAAAGACAAATATTTTTCCAAACTGGAAGAGACTTCAACACCAGATTTTTCCAGATCACGTAGGAAGTCTGTACCGTCTTCCACCACAGACTGTCTGCATCCTGAAAGCTTCACTAGCAAGCAGCTCAAATCATTTTAGCGCTCTCGAGACATCCACTCACACATTTGAACTAGGAGATTCTTACACATGAACACACATCTGCACACAGAGACATATGCAGACCACGAATATAGATGACACATCGGTATTACATGCAGCTCGGCGCCACTTATTTCACTGCAAGATCTTAAAATAACAGCTGCACCTACAACATAATTAGGAGTAATTTTACGACAAAGATATTTTTGGTGATTTCTTTTTTTACTCCCTTTCACGTTATAATTTATTCTTTATATCATTGGGAATTTGCTACAACAGCTATGGATCCGGTCTCAGCGTAAAAGAAACTCCCACTTCTGTCTGTTTGTTGTGCTTTCGCAGTAATTCTGTCAATCCAAGCAAACGTACGGGTTCAGGTCATCCACAGCAAAGAAGAATGGAAAGAAGGGAGCCATCATAGACTGAACCTAGTTTAGAAACACAGGTGGGCACGGCAAATCTGAGGAAGAATGCGTTTGGGTTGGATGACACCATTTCTGACCTGCATGCAAAAGACTGTAAGTGAAGGAAGATTAAACTCACCATTGATACTGTGAGACACAGTAGTGGGAGTATCATGCTGTGGGGTTGTTTCTGCACAGCGGGGAGAGGGAAGCTAGTCCGAGTTAGCTGGAGCTAAATTAAAGGATAGTTCTGTGGTTCAGCTAACAAAATCTGCACATCTAGTGACACATAAAGACAATTACAAAGACGGCCTTTTATTACCTGGAGAACATTTGCGGGGTTAAAGGACTAATGCCCCAGCAAAACGTAGAGAAACTCACAAATACGTTTGTCTTTAGGTGTATTGATTCCTGCAACAGTATCTTCACAGGTCTGCCTAAATAAAAAATCAATCCTCCAGGTGCTGCTGCTTACGTTCTCACTGAAACTAGGAAGATAGAGCACATCAACCCATTACTAAAATATTTACACTGCCTCCCTGTAGCTCAGAGAACCACAAAGCATTCCGTTTTTATGTTCCACCAATCTGGAACAAACTTCTGGAAAACTGCAAAAAAGCCAGAACCCTGAGTTCCTTTAAATCAGGGCTACAACGCCTCCTTTGATTCACAATAACCGGAATTTACTGCTTTATTCACTTGATGATTTTGATGATGGCATTTGACAAAATGTAATGCTTTTTGTTGACTTGTAATCGACATGCATCATACAGTGGCCCCCAGCTGTTCACAGGGGTCAGGGATCACGGCCGCCTGCGAATAGCTCAAATGTCTGAATACTTGAGACTTCCTTCACTTTCTAACATCACAAAAACAAAGCAAGGTTCTATATTGCAAAACATCACATCTACAAACCCTGTAAAGTATCATTTGAAATCTAGCATGTTTTTCACTCTGAAAAGGGGAGACAAAAAGCTTCAAAACGGTCAATAGGCTGATCCGTTTTGCGTGAAATGCCAAACTGCCCATCAGCTGACTTGTCGGTTTGATGAAACATCCTTGGGTGTCAACCGTCCAGAAAGCCTCCCGTCTCATTTGCGTGAAAAAAGTCTGAAAAAGCCGAGCCACTGCTAAACGCCCCCCAAAAGACGAGCAGAAAGTAAAACGAGTCCCATCTGAAGAGCACTGAAAACGACTTGAATTATTTATGCTCATTATCAGATGGGAGAGTGAAATCACCGCAAAGAGGAGCAGGAGAGGAGTTTATTACCATTAATCAACAGGGATATCTATCACACTACGCCTTTAAATGCTCGACTGGCTGACTCAGACCTCAACATCTGTGCTCGGCAAAAACAACACGGAGAAAAAAAACGAACCTGTTATCGGCCATGTGGCGTCTTCTTTCAGTTGACCTCGGCCCTGTGGGACGCGTTTTGGATTAGTCTGACAACCACGTAAGTCAGCAAACACACACGCTGTAGGTATGTCTTCAAACTGAGTTATGATCAAGATCGTGTCAGTGAATATTGAGCTGTTAGTCGACTTTTTTTCCCTTTCTGAGCCCCAGTTTTTGACATGACCTGAACCCAAACTGTGGAGCAAAACTTTGAAGATTTTTTTTTTTTTTTGGGTGTGTGCTGTATTATTTGTCATAAAAAAAAAGAATTAGTTTTCCAATCTTAATTCATCATATTTATGTTTACACATCACTGCGTTTTCCAAATCCAGATTTGATGAAAGAACTTGGATGTTTTACCGTTTGTTGTTTTTTGCGAATCAATCAAGATTAACAACATTTGTTGAAGTTTTTATTTTTTTGACAAAAAAAAAAAACATTGTTGCAGAACCTTTTCAAGTTCTACAGCAACTTTTCTTTCAATTTGAGATCTGGGCTTAGGCCACTCCAGAATGTCCATCTTATTGTCTTCTGTGTAGCTTTAGCTGGATGCGTTGGGTCGCCGTCTTGCTGGAAAATAAATGTTCTCCAAAGCCGTCGCTCCCTCGTTGCTCAGTTTCACCCCGACTTACCACTGCTAGCACCAGTTGGCTGGGCCTCTGTTGAATTAGGTCATTCACTTTAAAGGAAGTGACTATGTATTCAATCACATATTTGTGTTACGTATCTGTTGTCATTTGGTAGAAATCTATTTGTTTTATTATGATTGATAGGGAAAAGCAATGAAAGGGTAAATTACATTTTGTAGAAACTGTACAAAGCTGTGAAAGAAAAACTACAAAACCTCTTAAAATATTAAAGGATTGGTTTAATGTTAAAACTTAATTTGTTCACTTGACACTTGGAACAGAAAGGAACAGCCTAGCATGTGCTCACAATGACAACACATTTCCATTTAGAAGCACACATCAAAAATCTGACAGTTTCATACAGAAAAGTATTTCTGTTTGCGTTCAGATTAGTAAAAAAAAATACAAAAAAAACTTTTACTGTGTGTGAAAGTAGATAAAACACGTCGAAGTAACGAAACACACCACAATAATAACCAATTTCAAAATAAAACAAACTGGTTGTCTTTTATAACTGCAGCGCCTCACGAAGGTAATTATACCCACTGAACATTTACACATTTTGTCACATTAAAACCAGAAACTTCAACGTATTTTTCTGGAATTTTATGTGATATGGAAGTGGAAGGAAAACAGTACAAGGTTTCAAATTACTTGCACAGATAAGAATGTGAACTTCAGTGCAACCATTTGCCTTTAGGCCTTCTCTACTTGATACAGTCTAGCCGTACTAGGAAAATACTCTAGTGACCCCAAAACATCACGATGACCAAGGAACGTAACAAATATAACTGAAGTTGGTTTATTATAAAAAAATCTCAAGGTTTGAACGCTTTACTGTTTAAGCTAACATGATATGAGCTGACAGGCTGGGAAAGGAGAACTATAATCACAGAGAAGCAGATGAGACCTTTGGTAACTCTGGAGGAGCAGCAGAGATTCAAAAGTAAGGTGGGGTAATCTGTCAAAGGAACATCCGTTTCTCTACCAGGGATCTCCAACCCTGAAAAAAACAAGATCATAAGCTCAAATCTGGTAGACCTACAGCCTAAAAGATTGGCAGCAAGGTAAGCTGAATGTAAATGCATGCCATGCGTTTCACATTTTTAATCGTAGAAACATTGAAAAACAGATAAATTTCCTTCTGCTGATGCTCTGTTCTGGTCCGCCATATCAAATACATTAACAGGTCTGTTGTAATAATGTGACAAATTGTGAGATGCTTTAAGGGGTATGAAAACTTTACCAAGGCACCGAATACTTGAGCATCTGGATCCATTCTGCATGAATGGGAGCAGTGGCCTCTAGCTGAACACTGAACCGACTTTCACTGACTGGAACGCGACTCCCAGGCTGATCTTTCCACGTTCGTTTCCAGCCCCGTGAGTCACAACAGATATAAAAACTTAACGTTCACGTTTAACTATAATTGATGGTAAAGAGGTGGGATAGTTAAATATAAAGAGTTGCAACAACTAGGTCTTCTGTGATCTTTGTGTCTAATATTAAATTTACGCTTTGCACGGGATAATCAGTTCAATGTGAGAGCAGTTCAGAGTCCTCTCGCTTTAACAAACTGCTCGCTTGCTGGCGTGTCCGTACCCCGCGATCCCTCTTCCCCGCTCACGACGTTTTGTACGTTCCCCTCAGCGTCTATCACCACCGTGGTCCTCCGCAGCTCCTCGTACTGCGTCTGCCTGTCAGCGACCGCAACGCAGGCTGCTAGCACTTCATCGGACTCAAAGTCATAGTCCTGCTCCAGCTCGGGGGCATTTAGGATCTGCTTTCTGGTCTCCTCCTCCTGTCTGATCTTCTCCTTGGTGGCCAGCTGCTGCTTCTGTAAGGTCCAAGCCCATTTCAGGTCGTCCTGCCAAAGGCTGCGCTCGGAGGGACACAGGTGGATGGCGATCTGGAAAGACCTCACAGCCTGCGGAGAGAGAGCCGACAGGAGGAAGGTTTTGAGGAAGCAGTGGAAAATGTGAAACGCGAAGGGCAATCGTTCAGGAAATGAGCCGGAAGTCTTTTGAGATGTGTGTTCACACAAGAGAAACATGCAGCATGTCTGGGATTACGATCCTAACCTTCTTACCCTTGACAGCTGTAGTTTGTTATGAAGCTAGATCAATATCTCTTTGCCGAGTCGCAACTGGAAGACTGCGTTGAAACACAATGGCAAGCGTCTCTAGTCGTTCACACAACCAGGCGCCTGCCTTGATAAATGACCATTTGATCCCCACGAAATGGTCAAATCGATTTCATCCGACATGCCAATAAAGTTGACTGATGGTCTTACAAATCAACTCTGATAAATATCAGAGGCCTGTCGAGCATCTCCAAAAGCTAAGGGCCTGGAAAATAAGGTGAAACTCAGCAGAGTTTAGCTCCTTAAATCAGCTGCTGAGGCTCTGACTGAGCTCCGAGAAGTCTGAAGGAAAGTTTTGGGATGCATTTTTGGACTTAAAATGAAGATTAAAAGAAAAGATATGTTAGCATTTTCAATCATTTTACAGAAGAAAGAAGATGGAAATTAGCCATCCGACATATTTACATGTAACTGTTCATTAATAAGTTCAGTATTTTGTTTTCAGATGGGCTTTCCTTTTCTTAAAAGAACAGTAAAGACAATCCGTCATTCACATATTAAACTGGCGTCGGCATCAAATGTCACAGATTTTTCAGAAGCCTCAAGGAGAATCTAGGACCTTACATTTTACTCTTTGATTTCTCAAACACTGAAAACATTTTTGAATCCAATTTGTCTCACGACAGACAGAGGCTACAGGCTCAAAATAATAAAACATAACAGCTCTGTTGACTACGGTTTCCTGCTGTCTGATAAAAGTCTTGCTCTTTCACAGGCAAAATGCACAGCATTCATGTCTGGATGTAGCAAATACAGTTGCCTTTTAAATACTTTCTTACTTTCTTTAATTTTTAAATATCTAATTATGATTCAAAACAGTTGAGTTTGAGTTTTCTCAAGCAATTAGACATCATGCTTTCAATGGCTGGAAACTTATTGGATTTTTGAGTTTCCGTGTGTCATCTCAGAATGCTATTTAGCAAATTATCCTGAGATGAATCACTAAATATACATATGCAAGATGACACTGGGGCTGCTAATCATCTTATTAGAGATCCCCATTTAAAACACAAAGCTTTAATTAAATAAGTTAGCTGTGGTCAAGTAGAAGCAGCTCCTCACAGTCACTCCCACCCTCCACAAAGCTTCGTCAAAGCAAAGGACAGAATCAAGTCCGACATCGGGGAACACACCGATGTACTCGGCTTCACAGCTTTTTATTTTACCAACGTAAAACTCCTGAGCGGTTAAAAGAAACTCAAATCGATGTGAAACAGAAATGAACAGAGAAATAAAAGCTGCAGAATTTGCAGGAATAAATTCTTCAGGTGTATGAACTTGGATGTTGTAACTCACACTGATGTGCAAAAATTATTTTTCACACTGCCACAGTAACTGTTGTTAGGGGGCAACGTATCTAGCAGGTTAGCACACCAGAGTACCGTATAGGAAAATATTGGGTTTAATAGTAGGTTGCAATTAAAATTACTTTTTTTGAAGAAAAAAAAAAAGAAAAAGAAAAAAAACAGGTCAATAAATTTAACCCTGAATACCCATCAAGAGAAAACAGACACCATAAATGCCAACATTTTGTTGACGTGTTGTTTTATTTATTTATTTTTGCATAGTTTATTTACCCTGAATTGAGTTTACTGGAAAGTAAAAGCAATAACAGAACAGTCAATTAAAGTAAAAAAAACCAACAAAAAAACAAGATCATCTGAATTGCCAAACAGGCACAGCCTGAACATGTTGGTAAACCCAATGTTCTAAAACACGACAGAACAAGTTGTTCTAAAAATAGACATTTGTTCTGTCCTACCAAAAGGGCTTCATTATGCGAGGAGGTGTGTCTATATTTAGTTTTGTTTGAGCCTAAGTAACTTTCAACACTTCCCATTGTTGTTTTCCTGGCTGTCGGACAGGTCTCCCGCTCCAAGGCAAGCATGAGCGAAAATAACCTGAAGGGGATTTTTTTATATTTTTTGCCTTAAACCGAGGCCGCTCGGCTGCCGGGAGGGTGGCAATAAAGTGGCTGTGATCCACAGGTTTCACACACGCAAGTCACGGCGCGTTCCGAGGCAATTTAGTCGATCGTCTCGGCCGCAGGCACCTGGGTGCGCTTCATCAGATCAGAGGATGGAAGCTTACAAAAAAGAAACAAACTAGGACATAAGATATTTAATGTGTTACAGAGTACCATCCAACGCCGGTTTTGATCTCAAAGTTGTTTTTTCAATATAAACACACATTTCAGATATTAGCAAAACATCCACAAATATGGAATCAGCAAATACTGAGATGGATGGTTTAATGGACAGATGGACAGAATAATGGATAGAATAAAGTCTTGAACTGCATATTTTCCTTCTTCACGCTTTGTGAAACCTTTGGAAAATAAATTACAGACTTTTCCGAAGTGCTTCAAACCGCAGAGGAAACCTGCAGCTTTTCAGTTCAAGATAACAAAATAAGAGGTGAACGGCAGACCAAATGAACATTTCAACCCAGATCATGGACTGGTTGGGTGTAATTCAGATCCATACTGGTGTGTTACAACAGGGAAAAGGCCTGAAGCTATGAAATGCAAATGCTTCTGTTTAATGCGGCAAAGAAATTTCCCCGAAAGCTGCGACTTAGAAAACAACTTGCATGCCTGAATGAAGTCGTATTCCTTAACAATTTCCGAGATCCTTATCACAAAACATTATTTCTTGGAAGCCCAGAAGCTATTTAATTAAAAAAAATAAAATAAAAAAAAAGATCAAGTTTGAACAAATTAAAGTTTTTTTAACTAGTGTTTCTCAATTTAAAACATAGCTCCTACTGCAAATCTTTTTAACAACATTTCTACATATTCACTTGGCAGAAGCGATTAAAAAAGGTGCATCAGTTGTTGCCTTCTTAAACCAAACCGTTCACCCTCTGAAGGGACCATCGTTACTCACCAGGTCCACCTCTCCCAGGTTGAGCTGTGCCCGGCCCAGAGTCTGCCAGCCCTCCCACCACAGCGGCCTGAACTTCACGGCCATCTCTGCTGCCTTCACAGCAGGAAACACTTCATGCAGGATGGTCAGCACCTGCAGAGGAAACACGCATGGAACAAAAAGAAAGACTGCATCTATGCTTCTGCGTATGCAACGTCATTGAGAAAATACCAATCCGCACGTAGGACAAGACATCAAAACTCTGATGGCGACTAGTTGCAGGAGATTTTGCTTTGAGGTGTCGATTAAATACTGGAACATTCTTACGTCTTCACCTCTGAAAGGATCATTAATTGTTCGTGTTACAGTGTGAAAATCACAAGACAAGCGAAAACGATTAGGCGTGAGATGGCATTTGAGATTGTTTTTCAGGTCTTATTTTAGCATGGCAAGCTTTTACGAAGGCTGGTGGTGAGGTTTTCCACAGGCTGCCAATATTTCCAAATCTAGCATGTTTTATTACACCCAGAAGTTGAAAGCTCCAAAGAAGAAAACAAAGTAACTCTGTAGTAAAAAGAAAAGTAATAAAAATCAGCCTCTCTGCTGAAAAGCACTTCTTTCTCTCGCTCTCACAGCCTGAGATGCGCAGAGATGTCTGTCGTAGAAAACCGTTTTCCTTTCACTGTGCTCTTCCTCTGAGGGAAAATCTGAACGCTTAACTGATACTGAAAATAGCTGACTCAGCAACGTCATCTACACAAAAGAGTGTTGTTGTCAGCCCGACTTGGTGGCACTGAGTGTCGGGCGTTTACTGACTGCAGAGATTTACAATCAATTGACCAGAAAACGTTGAAGCATCATATGCATCCCTTCAAACTGCTACATGACTTGAATAAAGTCAAACGGTACGTTTCTGGGAATGTTCGATGTCAATCAACCAATCAATCAAGTTTATTTGTACAGCACATTTCAGCATCATGGCAGCTCAAAGTGCGTTACATCATAAAGACATAAAAATCAACAATCGAAACATTACATTCTTCCGTCATTACACATCAAAATGTTGGTTAGTGTTTCATTTACCACGGTCCAAAAGCAATTCTGAACAGATGGGATTTTAGTATTGATTTAAAGGCACTAAGTGTTTCAGCTGTTTTACAGTTTTCTGGACGTTTGTTCCAGATTTGTGGTGGATAGAAGCTGAATGCTGCTTCTCTTCGTTTGGTTCTGGTTCTGGGGATGCAGAGCAGAACCAGATCCAGAAGACCTGAGAGGTCTGGAAGGTTGACATGACAACAGCAGATCTTTAATGTATTGTGGCTCCTAAGCCGTTCAGTGATATATAAACTAACAGTATTTTGAAGTCTATTCTCTGAGCTTCAGGGAGCTGGTGTAGGGACTTTAGAACTGCTCTCTAACTTCCTGGTTTTAGTCAGGACGACAGCAGCAGCGTTATGGATCAGCTGCAGCTGGAGGATTGATTATTTTTTAAGGCAGACCTGTGAAGACGCTATTGCAGTAATCAATGCAACTAATGCGACATTAGTCCTCTAATCCTGAAAATGTTCTTCAGGTGACAAATCTGCGATAAAATATAGCATAAATCAATATGTGATTTAAAATTTTAGGCATCAAAGTCAGGTGAATTTTCTCCATCTGCCATAATAGGAAGGGATCAATATTCAGTTTCTTTATAAAGTTTCAATAAAAGGTAAAACCTTCGCAAAAATGTATTTGCAAAAATGTTAGTTTTTGTCATTTCAATATAAAGCAAATGGCTCCATACCTAGAGCCTATATAAGGTTTACAATTAACCACATGTTCATAAGGAGCAGAGTGCAAAGCAGCAGCACCGTCATAGGCTTTAAATTTCTTCCTGGAGTTAACTTACATCTCCCCTGACCCGCGCTCACACGTATCATTGTTGAAGTGAACTCGTTCCCCCTCCTCAATCTCTTAAACGCTACTGTGGTGTGAGCTTACCAGCTAGATTTCTGTCTGTGATATATTAACCATACAGTTCTTGATTGAGGAGGGAGGGGGGGGGGCACCCTCTTTCAAACCAGAGGTTTTACATATCCTGACAGCACTGATCCATCCGATACTTCGTAGGTTCTGAAGCAATTCACTCTCGAGTGTACAGGGCCGTGACACGGATTTTACACAGCCGTTATTTATGAGACAACGATGAAACCAAAGTGCAAAAGCTGTGTTTGAAAAACTAACTGCAACCTATAATTTAGCAGCTTGTAAAATAAACTTTAGCAGCAATGAGCCGAAATTTTGTGAGGCCTTGTCGGTGTCTGTCACCCCAGAGGGATGGCGTCCCCCCGGCTTCTTTGCAACACCACTTCAGTTCACCGAGTTCATGCAGACTTCTTAACATCCCACTACAAGCGTCTCGATCATACTTGACAGGGCCACTGCACCAACTACATCATTTTCTTTAAAAGGAGCAAGCTGGCTCAACCAACAAGTCAACTCCAGTGACTACAAGCTGCCCTACAAACGAGGCCAGTTATATTTCACCAAAACTATATTATCTCCAATGCTAAATTACTTCATGCTACTAAGTAGCGGCGGGTTCCACTGTATGATGGAAACACATAAGACGAGGAGGTGAAAGCTGTACAGATGATAGCAGCTTTAGACGTGCAGGAAGCCGGATGTGTTGGGCACAATACAGATTAAACTGAACAGACACAAAGCACTGAAAGGAAGAAGAACAAGAAGAAGAGCGTCAGCATCATCAAGCACGTCGTCTGAGCAACGGTGCGGATCTGAGGTATGTCGGCTTATCTTCGTTTTATGGACGTAGAAGCATCAAGTAGTAGAATAACTAACCGGCGCTGCACACAACACACATAGAAACGCTGAAACAATCAAAGTAACCTGAGGTCGGTGTGTGTGTGTGTGTGTGTGTGTGTGTGTGTGTGTGTGTGTGTGTAAACTTGTCATGGCTTGAGACGAAAAAAAACCCCACAAAAACTGTTTGGGGTAGAGTTTCTCCAGGCCTGGTCCACTAATGATTTCCTTCTCAAATTTCCTGTAATGGATAATATTATATTAGGCATGGAATACTCAACGTGATGAGAATGACTACGGTTACAAGGAGAGGGTTTATTGTGTTAGCCTATATTGTGTTAGTTATAGTAAATGGATAAATAACGGGAAGAGGCCCATTTTGCCCGACTGCATCCTCCAACTTCAAGTCTGTTCTGCTGAGTTCAGAAATGATTTTCTTTTTTTCCTGAACACGAGCGAGAGATTAAAACCAGAAATGAAATCATAGACGCTAAAGTGCAAACACAAACAGACAGAGAAGAAGAAGAAGAAGAAGGAGAAGGAGAAGGAGAAGAAGCAAAAACATGGAAACGGATTCAGTATAGATTAGTCTGGCAGAGTGGTGTCGGAATCGGGTTCAATCTCCAGCTGATGACACAAAATGGACAAGTTTCTAAAAGCGTTTTCACTACTGGCTTGGTGACGATTAGAGGTGAAAGTTCACAAATGATGAGAGAAAATGTGGCTCTTACTGTGGCTTGCGAGAACAGTCATACCACTCGACTCTTTACATGTCGAATAACGACGAAAATATTCAACATTTTATCTTTGGATTCTATGTGAAAGACCAACATGTAGTGATAAAAGTGAAGTGGAAGAAACTGACCTCTGACTAAGAAGGATGGCCATGCATGGAAGGCAGTTTGTCAGACTGCATTTTATTTATGGGTATCATATTAAGTTGAATGCCATTGTTTTCAGATTTTTACTTGTTAAAAAAAAGAGATAGCAACCTTTTAGAGCCACAAAAGGAACACTACCCTTTAAAACCAGAGTATAGAAATACCTATTTTAAAAAGGTATTTGCTAAAGAACCATAGTTTTATTTTTTATTTCTAGGTTTTAAGAGGAAAAAAAAAAACGAAGAATTAACTTATTTTCCTGAATTCCTCCCAGTTTGTGATCCAATGATAAAACTAATAGTGCAGGAATACTAAGATGTATTCCTGCACTATTAGTGCTGAAGAATGGCTAAAGATGGTGGTGGCAGCATTATGCTGTGGGAATGCTTTTCCTCAGCAGGAATAAAGAAGCTGGTCACAGTTAACAAGGAAACAGGTGCAGCTAAAAACATTCTGGCTAGCAAGTGCACAAGACTTTACACGGGGCTGATGTGTAAACCTAAACATGCAGCCGGAGATGCAGTGGAACGGTTTAGATTGAAGCACATTCAAGAGTTTGATGTGCAGAGACCTGCAGCGTTAGCCACAGATAAAGTTGGTTCAAAGCAGTATTGACTCAGGGCAGCTGGATACAAATGCAAACCACATTTTTCAGGCTTTCAATTGAAAAAAAAAAGGGAAAAAAAAGAATCATTTTGCTTTCACTTCCCAATTATACTCTTCATTGTCTAGCTCTGACATATACACTAATTTAAGTACATAAAAGCTTATCAATGGGACGTGACAAAACCCTCATGAATGCAGCAGCAGGGAAATGACTGAGAAACCAGTAAGTTGGTAAATATATACCTGAGACTTCATTTCGTACAGCGGAGAGCTGTCTGGAGTCAGCTGAATAGCCTCATCCCACTTCTTAATGGCCTCCCAGTGCCTAAAAAAAACAACACACACACTCATCTCTGTGATTCCTTACAACCATGACTGTCCTACACTAATAAGACACTTTTAACTGAATCAGCACGGCTTTGTTTTACTGTCTCAGCTCAAAGATTTTATATACGTTATGTAACTAAAACACAGTTTGCTTTGTGGATATAATGAGGAGATTTGCGCTGATCATTTCTGCAAACAGACATTTGTGAAACACATCTGAGTCATGCTTCAATTGAATTTGATCCTCTCCCCACAGCAGATCTTTTTTATTATTATTATTATTTTCTGAGTCCCATTTATGTCTTGGTTTCAGTTAAGTAAGGATTTCCAAGAGCTCATTGCTTAATTGAAACATAAGTAGATTTGTCGTTTTTAATAGGTCAAACGTTTCCCAGAACAATCTGCGTTGTGCAACACCTGTCCATCGGCCTGACAGAGTGGCAGAGGTAACAAAGGCTGCGAAGGCTTAAACAAACAGACAGGTTTCTGCAGTTTAAAACAGGCTGCAAATCAGAGTCTGCGAGGTAGCAGGGTTGACGACCGCTTGAGAAAAACCACTAAAATGTAAACAGGATTTTCATAAATTTGGCAACTCCCGATCCAGTCCGGATCCAGGCGGCTGTCACCACGGGTTTCAGCCGTTTTACATACGTTCGTTTTCACAGCACAGGTTTACTTTTCGACCGCACCGAATCGACATGTCCAATCTGTGAAAAGCGTCACTTCAGGGTCAATATTGACAAGTTTCCCCAAACAGGGGGAAACAAAGACTGAGGTGGAGTCATTAGTTTGGCCTTCTCGCTGTCGTGTCAGCAGCTTTCACCGCTTAAAACGAGACGGATGACCCGAAAAATCCGAAAGCAATTAAGACCACACAATGAGGCAATTAACATCGATCAGGTGAAACAATATCTTCATAAATCATTTGAGTGGATTTATTGGGAAGAGAGCTGAGTGAGGAACTAGAAACTGAGGGAGGGCAGAAACCTCTGTTGCATGAAGGAAAGGAGGAAATTAAGCAATGTAGCACATGAGGCAAGGAACAAAAAAAAAAAAAAAAAGCTTTTCATAATGAATTTGATATTTTTATCAGTCAAAAGTAGATTACAGAGAGGAGGCACTAATTCTCATTTCATTTACAGATGTAAACAAAAGTTTGGAAAAAAAAAAAGACAGGAGCTTTGCAGCTCGTCTAAATACAGAAAACCGTAGAGAAATAGGAAGTTGTGACAATTCAACACAAAACAATCCAAAGGAAAAAAAAAAAAGAAAAAAAAAGAAGAAGCTCTCCCCTCACATGATGAAGCGTACGAGGGTTACTAGGGTCAAAGTTTTGGAGGAGTTAAAAAAGTTTCTTTCACAACCTGAATGTCGCCAAATTTGGCTTTTGTAGAAGCAAAAACCAGTCAGACATTTGGACACAACTTCCCCTTCAGCTGAATGAGGGAGGCGACATCTCTCCTTTTCAGATAAGGCTATTTTAAACCTGTAATTAGCAAGCTATGAGTTGCCAAGGAGTTAAAAAAAAGTTTAGGAATAAATTAGAATGCATTACAAATGTGTTTACAAAAATAAATAATTGCTTCAAAATGTATAAAACACATACAGTTAAGGTAAAAAAAAAAATGTTATGCTCTTGTATTGTACAAGTAAAATTATTTACGTTGAACAAAAACAGCTTGTTTCTGTTAACAAATGAGGGAGGTTCACTCAAAAGAATAAAAAAGAAAATAAATAAATAATATCTGTAATATACATGCTTCCACTTCGCTTGGTAAAAGCGTCTGGACCCTCAGCGAATGAGAAACAATTGGCTGCTGGAAGCACGTTGAAGTTTTAAACGATTTGATTTGGTTTTAACCAATCACTAAAGTCTGACTGTAATTCGCCAGCTCCATCACGAAGGAAGCCACGCTATGAAGCTTACCGGAAATCATATGTGCTGTAAAACACCCGTGAGGAGTAAGGGCCACGGCATCTTTGACAGCAATAACATGTCTGAAACATTCCTCTGCTTCCGACTTTAGTTGCTCAATATTTAAAAGCGTTGCCGACACGCTTTTAAATCGTATCTGATTATTTATCTTCAGGGATGTGCTGCTGGTTTTTGAGGCCGGAAGGCCCCCAATGGCATCGCCGACTCAGAAAAAAAATACATGTTGATATAATAAATATTAATTAATCAATACATTCAAATATAATATTGAAAAGATCAAATTAATTATTGAATTCATTAAATGTTAAAATAATACAGAATTATAACATATTCCTGTACCGACTCACCCATCAGTACCAGCTAGCAAGGCTCAAACTGTTACAGACAAGGCGACTGGTCCGTATTTGAGTTGCTGTGCAGATTAACCAACCACACCTCAAACCTCATCCTTATTTTATAACACCTATCAAATGTAAAAATGTTTATCTGACAAACCTTTTTGTGATGAGTGGTGGCCTTCATTGCCCCAGACAACAACCCTGCAGACAAGCTGCTTTTTGACAACTTTTTTAAAAACATCTTTATAATAACGTGCCGCAATGAAAGCCTTGTGTTTTTACTGATTACGATGAAGTCAGAAAACAAGTGAACAGAAAGGCAAATATAACTCAAAAAACCTGAGGATGACATCAGAAATACCGAATAAAAATACCACAGGATGAAAGCCAAAGATTTTTGGCAAACTGTGAGAAAGTCTAATGATAATAATAATAATAATAATAATAAAAAAATGACGTAAAGCATTAATAGCAGGATATTAGGCTGTAAATATGTTTCTTTTTCACAGCAGGGTGCAGCAGCTGACACTCTGGGTGTAAATTATGGTGCACTCAACAAATAAAAAGTAACGGCCGGTGTAAGACACCCACATCCAATCTAGATAAATATTAACTATTAACTGGTAGTAAAAGCACATGAAAATAACTACAGAAAGATTCCCAGAGGCTCAGATCAGACACAAGGCCCAAGGAGCTCCCTGATTACACCAGAAACATTCAAACCTCTGTAATAAGAAACTCACGTCAGAGGCCAATGTTGCTGGAGACGAAAATGCACCGTCACCAACATCCCCGAACAGACACAACCTCAAATCTCTAAGCAGCCATTAGGCAGCACCAAGCATCATTTCCAAGCAAAATCCACTTTCTCTGGGCAAACGTGATTACAGGCAGCAACTGAAGGCCACAACATCACGTCCTCTGCGCTAACAGGGTTTGTACAAAGCAACTGTTCTTTTTGACTGAAAATGGCCAATGGGTATAATATGATAGATGCACAATAAAGATCAAGAGGCCTCTGAACTTGGCCCTCCAAAGTAATGCAAAGATACCAAGTGTATCAGTTTTCCAGGAAAAACAAAAAATAACTGCATTTTCCCCACTCCATTATTGTTACAACACAAATTTTACAATGACATCAGGTGATAGAATCAAGTTTCACAGAAAGGTTTTTAAAATCTCCCCCAGGCTTGATCAGCAGGCTGTTTTATGTCCTTTGCTTTTAAAGTTTATGGTTAGTAAAATAAGAGCTATGTTAGCTGTGTACAATACTGCCATCTCCCGGACAAATGGCAACAGCACGCCGTTCTGCCCAAATTTAGATTTTTATTTAATTGTTTGCCTCTTTTGTTTGGGGCGGTAAGCAAAAAGTATGCAACTAAAAATATTTCTTGATTCATTTTACTTTAACAGAAGACTGCTACGGTTGTATTTCAGGCCATCCTCACACAATCAATCAGAAATGTGCATGCATAACCTTCTTAAAAACACATTTAAAGGACTGCAATATTGCACCATGTGATTCGCATCAATATTTCTATCTGTGTGACGCTTTTAAAGCAGTCAGTAAGGTGCCACAATGACAGGGTGCGAATGCATCAGGTGCTCTCACCTGCCCTCCTCAGCCAACAGGGTCCCCTCCTCTTTCAGCCTCTTGCTCTTTGCGGCACAGTCCTCCAGCAGGATCTCCCTCTTCCGCTTGATGGCGTGCAGCCAGTCCACCTCTTCATCCTGACCCGCCTCACCATCACCTTCCGTTCGCTCGTCCTCAGTCTCAAACTGCTGCACCACAGACTTTGACACCTTCTCGCCAATCTTCCTCTTCCAGCCAAATGAGGCCATCCTGAAAGACAATACTTTTATTCTGAAATGCTAGTAAAGAAGCTAATAAGTTGATGTTACAATCAACAAGGTGGCTGATATGCACAACGTGTTTCAACTGTTTTCAAGTGGTAAATACTGGTTTATTTAATTACAATGTGAAACATGTCGTGAGGACTAATTTGATCAAAAAGCTTTTAGCTAGCGTTAGCATTGATAGCCTAGCTGCTATGTTATAGTTCCGACACAAAAGACATTAGCTTCGCAAAACACTTTATTCTGACTGAGCATTAATGAAAATAGAGCCACTAGAGTGATGTTCAAACATTTATAGGAGCTATGCACACACATACATTTACAGCTGTCCCGCATATATAAACTAATGCGCAAAACCTAGCTGTCGGCCATTGTTTTTAACCTTTAATGGTGCTTTCAATGTACATTGAAGAACCAGAATCTTAGACATTTCGCCATCATTTTACAAGATCAAAAAATATATAATTATTTCCCATGTTTCTATTTATAAACAACTCTTAACAAAATAACTTTCCCTACTCTATTTTGAGTACAAAGGTACTTTCACGTGAAGAAACCTTAAATAGATGCGTCAGAACCATGAACTTAACAAGGTGGTTTTTCGTTTTCCCCGTAAATGCAGCATCACCCGGAAGGTGTTTACAGCTTATTTCAAAATAAAAGCAACCTGTAAATTTAAAGGTAACAATCAGTACTTCTGAAAATGCTTCAAATTTAAATATTTTTACAATATCTTCCGTATATTTACAGTTCATTAATTTAATATATTGTTCCTTTTATATGTTTTAGAGAAACTTTACACTTTTTCCCACTGTAACATTTCTGAAAGATAATTTATTCATATGAAAGTCTGAATAAGAGCTATAAAATTTTAAAGAAACTATCAAACCTAATCTAGTTGCCATTATAGAACCATTCATTCAGAATAGCTACATAAAAAGAAAAACAAAAACACTTCCAAACAACAGAATGCAATTTATTAGCAGTTTATTAGCCAGTTGTGTATACAAATGATTCAACACTTTCCATTTAGATTTACACTGTTCAATCTGGTAGGGACTCCCTTCACACCAAACAAAAATAGAGCAATATATTGAAGATATTCAACCAGACTGTATTGAACAGTCTTCTAGGACACTTTCCATAATCTCTCAAAGAGTTACTGTTTTTTGCACACATTCATCTTTCCTACAAAACCCATCATGTAAGGCATGACAAGTTTTGATAATCTAGACTTTCAAGAAACCCTTTAAAAATAAGTACTATTTTAAACCATGTCTACAACACTATAAACTGTCTTTGCCCTTTTTTTTCAGCCTGTGGTTTAAAAACTGAGACATCAAGATCAAATATGAACTGACTAGTTTTGGGTGGAAACCTTTCATACACCATGAGAGAACATGATCACAATTATTGACACACTTTGCAATTTTAGTCATGATCTGAACTTATTTCCAAGTTGTTAAAAGCTAAACACCAGTAACCGGTGACTTTCTGAAAGGGGTGACTTTAAAAAAAAAACAAAAAAACCCCACAAAATCAAACTGGAGGTCAGACTTTTATTCGTTTTGTAAGAAAGTATTAAGTTTTTCCAAAACCAGTTTAAATGTGTACTACTGATGTAAGACTAACAACATAAGCCGTGGACATCGATCTTTAAAAACTGCAAAAGGTGCCAATATTTCTGACCAGCACAGGAATAAAATTTCAAGCATTAAAAACAGATGAACAGTACTAATAAGGATAAGGCAGCCAAACAATTACCACTCACAACTTTTAAGACTGAACAGGAAATGGAATGAGATGTGTTCTATTTAAAGACATACCTGTGACTTTAAGTCTGCAAGCTTAGTGTCCAGATAAACCTTATCAAATATAAATCTGTCACACGTTTACCATCTTAGGAAAAACGTTTCATCCTTAACAACTTACAGTACCAAATAAATTCAAGTGAAGTCTGGAATAAAATGCCAAATTTAAAAGGAATGTGAGAGCAATTCAAAAATAAAAATCTGAAGGAAAAAAAAATGTATATGTATTCACCGACAAACTTTCCACATATCGGCTGTTACTGCTACTACTTGTTTAAAATTAGGCCTTGAGGTCTGTATACATGACTGATTGGCATTTATGAAATGAATGTAGGCCAAAGGCATTTCACTCAGTAATCATACTTATATCCTATACTTTATCCCAAAACATAAAAACTCCAAAATCAATTTGTCCATCTAATACATGAACATTTAAAATGATATATTTCTAGATTTGTGTGTCATAGCAAAACACCTCTTAAATTGGAAAAGCAAGCTAGTTATCTAGAAAAACAATCAAGTATCAGAATAATTGTGATTGAGGGCAACAAAACTGACAAAGACCTAAAAACAGTAAAAAATAAAATAAAGAAAAAGAAAGGAATATATATTCATATATGTCTAATATCCAGCAGTAGAATTTAATGCAAGAAAAAAAAAATCAAATTCTATTACAACCAAAACCTCCTCCACTTAATGCATTGATAAATATGTTCACGCCTTTATATATAAAAATGCAGGGGGACAAACAACTTCAAACAATTGTTTTGTTTTGTTTTTTTTTTACAAAGAGGACAAGATCATGAACATTTAAGTATTTGACAGAAACAAGAAAACCCTACATACATCTGATGAAGCATCCTTTTTTTTGTCCCTGACACACTGCAGACATCAAGGGTCACTGCACGTTTTGGGGTCCAACTGAAAGCGATGGGCATGGAAAATAGTGCAGTGCCCCGATACATCTGCAATGCCTCTCTGATCCCTACTAAGAAAAGAAATAAAAAATACAAGCAGCAGAAAATTAAAGAAAGTTGTGCAAAAGTGCTTCCTGCCTCCTATGACTGCCACTCAATTTTTAGCCCCCCGTCCCCCTACAACCCGTGGCTTCCTCCTCTGCAGGCCAAAAAAAAAAACGAGATTTTGTTCTCTGTACTGAAACGTGCGCCTTACAGGCTATAAGTACAGACCGTTCAGTGTAATTACTTCCGCATATAGTTGTACTTGGGATGTGGGCATCTGTTGTTAGGACTGACTTGGAAATTCAAAGGCCCCCCTCTTCTTACCCGCCCCTCTGAAATGTTCTGTCCTAGTTAAGTAGCACGTGATTCCTCTTTCTTCAACTCCTACAGACCCAGTCAGCTCGGTATACCTCCCGCTACAGCTCAGGGAAGGCCAACCTGCGTCAGTGCCATGGAACAATCACTTCATCCTCAGCCTGGATAAAGTGAGCCATGAATCGGTTGCATGCTTATTGCTATAAAGACACTCAGAGAGAAAAAAGGCTAGCGATGATTGTTTTGCAAGCTATCGTGCAAGTAGTTTAATAAGATTTGCGCACATCTCAAAGAACTCGATGGTGTGGCTCCCCGGTCGGGGGGTGGGCGTGCTGTCCGCGCCACCTGACGAGTCGACGGACGAGGTCAGAGAGGAACCTAGGGAGCCTTCGGCGGTCTTGGTGGGCTGCACAGTGCTGGAGGTGGCCGAAACGTCTGCTCCCTCTGCGTCGCTCTTTACTGTGGCGCGGTGGTTGCCCACGGACCCAGAGCGGAGAGGGGTAGCAGTTCCAGATTTAGTCTCCAGCATGTCATCTGATCGGCACAAGAAAGGCTACGTTTAACAAGGAAAAAACTACAAAACTGACAAACACACACACAATAAAAGATTTAAACTATTCTCCTGAGAGATTAACAGCACTGACTAGCAAGGGTGCAACAATATCAGCAACTGCGAAATACTGATTAGAATTTGTCATAAAACGCATACTGTGAGGTTTGTAAAATCTTCTTTTGTGACAAAGAAATAGGGGGAATCTTTGGTTGAATCCCACAGGACACTCCCTACCACTAGCAACCCCCTCCCTCCATCCATTGGCATTTCATTCAGGAAGTGGTTCACATGCTTTACTGAGAAATAAAGCATTCCTCCAAACAGCATGATCAGTTCTCACTAATCTCTATTACATAAATATATATCCCCATATGAGTTGCATAAACAGTCCAGCAGCAAATATTTGTTGTTTTGCTGGGACAAAAAGATGACTTCAAATAAACCCAGTTGACAAAGTACATGGATTTTTGTCAATGTTATACCAATACACCAACACAAACATATAGTATGTGTTATATTGTCTTAAAATAACAGACTGTAATGAGAATACTAATCTTGAAATATGTTTGGAGTACACTGATGTGTGGTCTGACGGCAAACATACCGAAGTATTCAAATCTTTATAAACTTAGTATAATCATGTTTCACTGGGTTTTCATTTGGTTTCAGGATATTTTCTTTGCATATATCTTAACAGAAATTAGTTTCTTTTTTGCTTGTTAAGAAAAAAAAATGGCATTCAGGCTTAGTTTTCCAGAAAAAGTTCTAGTGAATCTGGATTTATAGGTATCACTCTAATAACCAGCATTTGCATTCAGTTTAGACCCTACATCTTTTGCAATAACCAACAATTTATATTTTTAAGCTGCAAGAGCAAGATTCTTCAGTCTTTTGCAAGAGGTCAGCTTTTATCATCCCCTAGTGGTTTTCTAGCATCCTTTGATGGCAATCAAAGGCACTAAATCTCACAAGAGGTTCCCTTGTAAAAATCCAAGCAAGACCGACCACACATAACTTTATAAAAATTTGCCCTTTGCTTTCAAAACATTAAGCTTTCACAACATGTTTTTTTTGGCACGATCTACAATTGGACATTGCTAACACATCAGGTCAGCCAGGGTCAAATTTTAGCCTCGTCCCCTTTGAACAGCACGTCTGTGGCGTTTCAAACTGCCCACAAAAACACTCCTAACATTTTCGTTTGAAGTCGTTGCCAAGTCCATACAGACAACCAAAAGCCCTCGTTTTTCAGTCAATCATTAATGAAGTCTACACTAGAGCAGCGCACTGCAGGATACGAGTCAGATAAACAACCCAAATATATACAGCTCAGGTTTTGCTAAGATAGCTAGGTCAACATAAATATGCCATTAATGTGCTATATTTTTATTAACAAAAAGCAGAGTTAATTAGCTCAATAAAACAAACATTTAAAGAACAGACAAACACAGGGATGAGTACTTTTAAACCATTTTCCATAGAAGTGCAGCAGATCTTAAAGGGTTAATGAGTAAGGAAATGCTTTAACATGGGCGTTAAAGGTCAAAAATACAAAGTTTCTTTCCATTTCTTTTAATTGAGGTTAATTGTTTGCATCTGTGTTCACAATTACAAAAAATTATTTTCTAATGACTGAATTAAACATCTCGTCCGATGCGTGCCATCTAGTTGAATTAATTAAAGACAAAGCGAATGGTGCAGTGAGATCCACAGCAGCGGGTGAAAAGTAGAGAATGTTGTGAAGTAAAGTGGAAGTTTAAGTGCTTTTATTTTGAAGAACATAACGCGTTTAGTTCTTCAAAATAAGAAGTTTATTTTTTTTTTTACTGACCCAAAGACAGATTCTTTACCAAGTTCAGTTTTTCAAATATGCATTTGTTCACCATCATTCAGACACAGCTAAAAAAAGAAACCCTGACCATTATGAACCCATATTAGCTCGATGTCTGCAAATGTTCCTGGCTCAGAAATGAAAAGCACCCATTTGCTGCAGAGCACATCTATGTTGCCCTGTCTGACTGGTGATCAGTGGACAACTGATACCTCTATTGAAACGAGACTGTTTGTCAGACTCAAGTCTAAAACCTCGAGTCCAAGTCAAATGTCAAGCATTCAGAGTGTAAATATATACCCAATTTCAAACCAATTTTTATGCCTCGTTGCTGCGACTTGAGAAAACATATCTGACTCATCAATAAGTCCACAAGCTGATGGCTAGTATAAGTGGGCCCTTGTGTTTCCAGATTGGCGTAAAAATTTGGCCATCTTCTTCACAGGAACAGACAATCTTACAAAATGCAGCTTTAGGTTGAGACATCTTTAGGTTTGTGCGGAAGACTGAATGAGGTCAAACACAAACTAATACCGTCCTAATATGCAGAACTGAGTGGAAGAACTTACCATCTATGCTACGAAAGTCAAGGAGGTAGGTTCTGCTGTCCACCTGGTAGAGTTGAAGGCTCATCTTGGTTTGCATTCCTGTGATAGGATTCTTCCTCCTCACACGCAGATAATATGGATTAACAACCTAGAAAGAGCACGAAATTAAAGACTGTAAACACACAATAAGGCAGAATCGGTTTATTAAAAACTGCTAACGTTGGACGTTTTTCCCCCTTACCTTCCACTCGTAATCCAGCTGTTTCATTGCACGGCACACTTCGGTCATAATGTCGTTGGGTCTGCTCTGACTGCGGATCCCCAGGTGCCACTTGGCTCTCCGTACGCCTTGGTGCTTGGACTTCTGGGGGTTCAGTTCGTCCAGTGTGTGGCGAGACCTCGGAGGAGGCTCCGCCACGAAGATGGGTAAACGCTCGGGGTGGGGCTTGATGATTCCAGCCACGTCGTCCAGAAAATTGTCGGGCGGGCTCGAGGCCAGGTAGAAATCCTTGGCCTCGCTCATGATGCGCCGATTGTCGATGATTAGGTGGTAGGCCACCGCTAACGGGTCCTGGTGGTTGCGGCTGTAAATGCAGGAGAGAACCTCTTCCTCGGTGCACTCAAACTTCTCACAAACTTCTTTCAAGGCCTCGTCATCAATCATGTTGTTGCTGTAGGAGGGGTCCTCAGGAAACAAGTACTTTGGCAGATCTTGTTTGAACCAATCGTCCTCACTATAGTGGCAAAATGAACAGACCGAGGGGTTGAGACGTGCTAAAGATGTCGTCTTTATAATCCAAAACAGAATAAAGGCAATAATGATATTGTATTTTTGGCTTACCGGATCTCTTTAATAGTTGCCCTTTTCATTGGGTCCACTTGCAGCATGTGTTTAAGGAGGCTTACTACTGAGGGGTTCAGATACTGCGGCGTGAAAAAGATCCCATCGCAGATCTTTTTAAAGAGCGTTGGCACATGGTCGTCATCGAAGGGGAGCGTCCCACACAATAACGCATACAGAATGACACCACTACTCCATATATCCACCTCCGGACCGGCGTATAACCTGAGGACAGGTGTAAAAAAAAATATATATATATGCAAGACTCAAAGCAAAGTTTGACTTTCAGGGCTAATTTTCCACTTGAGAACTGGTTCGTTACCTTCCTGAGATGACCTCTGGAGCAGCATAGTTTGGAGAACCGCAACTCGTTCTCAGGAACTCTCCGTCTGACATCATGTTTGACAAACCTGCACAGAATGTTGAATTGTTAATGCATTAAAAGGTTTGGTGTCATGTTAGAATCACAAACCTCAATTGGAGATAGATCAATGCATTATATATTTTTTTTACAAATAAAAAAAATGAAAAGGACAACAAGTCCCCCTCTCTACATTTCTCTTCTAGCAGGCTCAGGGGAGCTGACCAGAGTTTGTGGGAAAATAAAGTTAGCAGTTATAATGTGAAACATTTCAAAGGAAACTCAAAGGCACATCTGCAGTTAATTTTGCAATATTCAAATTTACTCAAGGATTCACAAGCTATTCATCATGTCTCTCAGAATAATAACAAAAAAAAACCCAGCAACCTTCAATCTTCACCTTTTAGTCCCACTTGTTCTTCTTCATGGTGTAATGAACATAAAAGACAGTAATGCTATGGCTCTGTTTGCCAAACAAACAGCAGTAGTAAAAAGTTCCCGGAGTTTATTTGACCTCATTGTTACAACTCATGGTCAGGCTGCCTACAAGGAGAGAAAATCTCCTATCGCTGGCAGCAAGAGTAAATCTGAGTCATAGATAAAACAAATGCAATAACAAAGTAAAGCTGGTGTAAGTTGAAGGTCGAGCTTGGGAGTATTTCCTGTGACAAAGAGGAATTCACCTTCCTCCATTACATATTCAGAACTTTTCCAACTATAGCTTCACGTTTACTCTCACTGTGCACTGACGTTCTCTTTTCTAGGATCAGGCAACATATTAGCCAATTTTCTGGTAAACAAGCCAGAGCTGCTAATAACTGGAAAGCCTGCACTATTATTCTATTTCAGCATTCATGACTGTTCCTATACTAACACATATCAAACAATGCCTGCTCTTAAAAACATCACGCCAGAAAATGCTTGCAGAGCAACCTGAACCCTCACTGGCTATCCTTTTACTATAACGACAACGGCGCCTCTTATCCAAGCCTGCCAGGTGAAGTGTAGCGTACATACCGAAATCTGCAATCTTTGCATTCATGTGCGCATCGAGCAGCACGTTCTCAGGTTTGAGGTCTCTGTGCACCACCATGTGCCGGTGGCAGTAATCTACTGCTGATATGATCTGCTGGAACAGTCGCCGACTCTCCTTCTCTTCCAACTGATGGATCAGAAATGACCCGTTAGCGTTCACACAGGCCAATCAACGTAAAACACGACAAGTTGATCTACAACTCTTAGATCCTCTTCTGTATTGTCATGTCTTACCTTTCCATTTTTGCAGATGTAATCGAAGAGCTCTCCACCTGAGACATACTCCATGACCATGAAGATATCTGTAGGGGTGCTAATAACTTGATACCTGCAACAACAGTAACGAAAAAGATTAAAATCACATGAGTTATTGACAGCTGAGGAGCAGAACTGACTCAAAACAGCTCAGATGGCAGGAACTTCATTTCATATCGTGCCAAAGAAGAATCAGTCAGACATGAATATTTGACTTGACGTGTCAAAATACGTCTACAACTGAGTTTGAGCTATAAAATGTTAGGGAAATTGTAAGATGAAAGCATTTAAATCTAATCCATCATGTTTAATATGTTTTAGGCGCACCTTTTCTTGCATTTTAAGGATGCAATCAGTTACAGCTTAATGGTAGATCAAAGCTTGTAAGATTGTACACCGTTAAGTGAGAACCAGCACCTGGTTTGTGTCCGGTTTGCAAACACACACACACACACACAGTGTTGTACTGATCTATAACCCCGTCTAAACTATGGTAATGTCACCTTTAGCTCATTTCTAAGTAGAAGCTGTGCTGAATTCACAGAAAATGCTCTGAACTTTGATGCTGTTTAATCGTAAAAACATCAGTAAAAACCAAAAGGCTTTAATAGCAGAAGCAACAAGACCCTTAACGACTTTAATGTGGAATTTGCATTCAAAGCAAAAACAAACAAAAAAAACAGCATAAGCAAATGTCCTTTCTGATATGACATATGATATCAATTATTGAAGCATGTCACATTTGATATTCCCTCCTAACACGAGATTCTGCAGCTGTCTCGATTCATACAGAAACAAACTTTTCTAAACTTATTCTTAGCTCTAGAGCAGTTTGCTGAAGGCCGATATAACGTTTGTATTTTTCTTCTCTGTTTTGATACGACTCATTGATAATTTGCCATGCAACACATTTCAGTTCAGTTCCAGTTAATTATGCGGACGATATTTACAGAAGGCATTCGCCCTGCTTCACAAAAGTGGTACTTTGTTCTAAATGCTGCAAAAATGAATGAGTGTTAAGTGTCTTGGAAAGCAGGGGATATCTGATCATCTCGGATGGCTAAGAACAAGAAAATAGGTTGTGATTTTTAACAAGTGGCCTTGGAAATTGCATAGCTAGCTGGAGTTGTGGGTAGCAAATAAAAAAAAAATCATAAAAAGTTTACAAACAACAGAAATCAAGAGTTAAGCTTGGTTAACAACTCCTGATCTGATTTGAAAACGCCTTGATTAGAATCATGAGCCGAAGCATTATATTTAGCTTACATGTTTTTGTAATTCAAACTTTTTTAAAATCTCTGATCTGAATTTTGTTTTGTATAAGTGGCTGAATGCTGGTGCCGTTTCTATGTCAACCAGAACATCCGAATCCTTTGTGTTTAAATAGAAGGTAACTGGGAACAAGAGAAGAAATGTGTTTGCCTCCCATCTAAGCCCTTAGCTTAGCTGGCTTAAGTGAGTTGCTTAGAGCTGGTGCTCCTCTTCCTCATGCAATACTACTAAAGTGGATGAAGGAGGACACATTTCAGGTGGCTTCTATAGCTGATTTCTTTAAAAGATACCCCTCACATTCAACAGATATTAAGCAACCAAATGTGCTTCTTTTTCAATCAGAGTATGTTTACATATCAATCTGACACTTTCTTCTTATAAAGCTGCACAATCTAGTGAAATTCAATAGTTATCACAGTCTTAATGTGTACAATGTTACATTTGCACAGGAAAGACTGGACACAACATTTGATTGGATATTATATTTCAGGTGATTTAAAATCTGCCTGACAATAATTGGCAGATTGGATTAACTTTTATTTAACAATAAAAATGCACTTTTATGTTTTCCTCATATCATGCATCTCCAAGTCTGAAGCTCCTCATTAATCTGAACAATCCAAAAGGAGAATGTCAACAGAGAAATGACACCAAAATACATTTTATTAAAGCTCAATGCACTGTACTTAGGTTTACCTAGTTAGCAAAACATGCCCTTTTTCTATCTGATTTATTTCCTCTGGCCAAAGATATGCCTGTATAAAAATTGCCACCATGATTGTTGATTTAAAATACTAAAAAAATAAAAATAGAAAAAAAATCAACAGATTTTTCAGCTGGTTTTTTAAAAGCAATAATTATAATATGAAATAATTATAGGTTGACTTAATCTGCAATAAAATGCCAGTCCCAAATATTATGACATTACAGGTAAATTACAGAAACCAACATGTAAACAGCAGCATAGCACCTGTACACTTCACCACATATTTTAATGTGGCAGTGTTATGCATTTTTCAGTCACATTTTATAGCACTATCAAGTAACTATGTCACGTTCAGTTGTTATACAAATACTGTATAGATAAAACATGATTTGAAAGAAATTTTATTTTGCAATTTCACAACTTGAATAGTAGTTGTATAATGATGATTTGTGTGTTATTCATCAAAACCCCTTTATCAAATCACAACTTTTCTCCACATCCCTCTGAGAACAATGCAGCAGCTTTACACTCCTGATTCTGTTCATGAACCTGCTGGTCTTAACCTCAGAGGAAGGCAATTCAAAACATCTCCTGTCTTAAATGGGCAGTGAATACAACCATTGAAATAAAAAAAAAAATATATATATAGAAATTTAAGGAGTAAGGGGAAAAAATTTATTTAAAAAAAAACATTCAATTGTTCTTCTGGAAGCCCATTTCCACCTGGAAAGAAAAAACAAAAGCCCAACAAGAAGTTTTCAGGTCATCGTTATGAAAATGAAAGTCAGAATTTTGTGTTTTAAAGTCATAGTTACAATTTTTCTTCTGGTAATTATAAGTTTAAAACTTGTAATATTGAGATTTACTCTTGCAATTATGTCTTCAAAACTCGTGATTAGGATATCCTCTTGTGTTTTTATTAATTTGTTCCCTTTTTGGCGGAAATGGCGGAAATGGGCTTCCATACATTTGTCATAGTACTATTGTGTTGCACTGCTGCATTTGCTCTGACACTAAACAGGCCACACCACAGAGTTTGTTCCATTTGCTTCTGCCCTCTGGAAAAGATGACATCTCTCTCTCTCTCTCTGTCTCCCTCTCTCTCTCTCTCTCTCGCTCGCTCTCGGATCCCACACACAAAGTTTACATTCTTGTGCATGCATGACATGGAGCCGATATTCAAGACATTTGCCACACCTTGTGCTCTATTTACTAACCCTCTAACTGTAGCCTGCAGACAATTACCCATCAGGCAGGAAGTACTGCAGCAATTTCCTTCAATGTATTTAGATCAGTGCTCCTTTCAGTAACAGAGTATCACTGCTGCATGTAGCAGCATATTGATGAATAAAATAGATTATGGAATAGTCTATTCCAAGAGGTTCATTGGGCTCACTCCCTTATGAAACTACAGTACCCTTTGCAACACGAGTGTGACAGTCGGCTCCGACAGCGACTGTAATATGACTCACTGAAAATAGCTGTCATCTTTCCATGTTGGCAGGTACAAATGTTGTGAAGAACTTCACAAATAATTTCAAGCAAGGCAAGGCAAGCAATGTGGTAACTGGCTCAAAAAGCAGCTCTTCGGTGGGTAAGTATTTCAGGACAAAGAGGTCACACGGCTGGGGTCGTTGATAATGCACTTTTTGCTCATTAAAATGCACAACAAGAAGGGGGAGGGGAAAGCACAACGCAGACAGAGAGCGCTGATGGAAAGGGACACGGGGTCAGATGATATCACCCTGATGGATGCATCCTGGAACGCACCATTTCGAAAGTCTGGAAATAGTTCAGTGGGTGGCATTAATGTGGCGGCAGGGGAGATTACGCGGCGGTGAGTGGGTGTGTAATCTAGGACTTACAGTTTAATTATGTGAGGGTGCCTGAAAAGCTTGAGGTTCTGGATCTCCCGGCGGATTTTTCCCACCACGTCCAAGCTGCGGATCTTCTGCCTGTTCAAGATTTTCACAGCCACTTGGTGCTTGGTCAGCTCATGTTGGCCCACTGCGCAACGAGCAAATAACAGAGGGAGATTAGAATTGAAATCAGAAAGCAAGAGCACATGAATAACTTAATAAGAAAATAATTTCAAAACATTAAACAATAGTTTAAAAAAAAAGTTAAAATCTTCTTTTTGTGTTTAAAGATGTGCAACTTGTTTTATTTAAATGCAGCAGACAGAGGTCAATTGTTTATTTGAACTCATCCCCGCAATCCACACAAGGAATCAAAGTTCAAAGTTTACAGCCTTTTAAAAGCCAACTTCTGCGCCGCTCCTCAAAGTCGTATTTTGTTTCTTCTTGACATCGACTCTTTAAGGCTGAGCTTTGTTGTGGCATTTTGCTTGGATCGGATTTACTGCTACTAACACATGCACACATTTTATTGCACTGTCATCTGCAACACATTGCAAATGTCAAAGTAGAAAGTATTAACTTGGATACGCAAATATCTCAATGGGGAATTTAGTGAAAAAATGTTCTTGCTTAATCAGTTGCTGCTAGAGGATTATTCCAATACGACAGCAAACAACAAAAAAATTACATTTCAATAACTGATCACATAGTGGAACAACAGAGCAGTTTAGTCGTGCTGACAAAATGTTTAGAGATACAAAGAGGAAATGCCAGGTCAACTTTGCCAGCTGTGATAAGAGACTGAGGAGTTGTAAACTTAAAAATCCCTGCTTTTCTGATCAGCAAATACCACAGCGCTTTAATTTCTACCGAAGTAAAGTGATCAAGAGCTGATTTCAGAAGTTGCAAGGAAATGCTGAAAGTATTGCAGCAAAGTTGCTTGGTTTTTGGTCCGTTTGAGCTTTTGTTCTCAGCCCCTCATAAAAACATGTGCCAGACTATTTATAACTCTTTTTGTAACATTGTATAAACAAAGCAGGCCTTCTGAAACCATTTTACAACAACTACCACCTAAGTAAACAGGCCATTTCACACAAACCTTGATCACAAAATCCAATATGCCTGTCACATATTTGTTATCAAACAACAGACGCAGTAATAAAAGATTTATTTGTACTCCGGACAGCAATTCTATAACACTCTGTGCAACTTTGTAAGTGAACATCCTTCTTTACTGCTTAAATCTGAATACCATTCACACAGGGCGGCAGCTCCAATGCACTAACACCGTGTTTTCCTTTCATCAGCTACAGGAACTGGGGTACCAGGGAGATGAGTCACTGAAAATTAACTGACTATAAACAGACCAGCTGTTTGTTGCTGGTGATAGGTCCAGGTTTATAATGTGTGTCGGGGGGAGGAAGCACAAATTACAGCTAACAAATCCCACCTCTGTCCAAACTGAGTAGGTAACCTCTGTTAATGACCTTAGCTACTACTTGGGTAGTTCTCTGAAAACACTAGGGCGAACATTTAACTGGTTTTGACCGACTCCCTCTCCAAACGCACCTGGAAGCGTGAACATTTCCTCAGCCGTAAAGGTCAGCTGAAGTTAGCACAGTGTCACAAGAGTAATTTTAATGTTTGCAAACAGGAAAAGGGAGACGAATCAATAGCAGTCATGAAGATTTACTTCAGTCCCAACAGCGACTTGTGGATCACTGGGTTAGCTAACAGCGCTATTACACTTACTAAAACTATTGTGTCAGAAATAATTGAGAAGTCTTGCTAGCTCTGTTGAATCATTCAGTTGCTTTACCCCAATATGTGGCGTTTCTCACAAAGTAGTTAAAGCTAGAACATGACAACATATGCGCTACATTTCCGATTTGGCGACAGTTTAGCTCGCTAGCAGGCTAAGTTAGCGGCTAAGCTAAAAGCCTCCATCTTTCAGTCGCCAGGACGCAGAGACGGCAACACATACGAGACATACCTTTAACCTTCCCAAAAGTCCCGACTCCAAGCGTATCACCGAGAATGTAATGTCCGATTTTAACTCTTCCCTCGTGTTTCTGTTTCTCCGTCGCCATCTTCCCGCAGTGGCCTTTCTGCGGGGTTAGCTTGCTGCAGGCAGACACGGACCGAACTCTGTGTGCGTCTCTCGAGCGGCTCCGAATCCGCTCCCCGACGCACGGAGCAAAGAGATCCACCCCGGCACGCGCATGATTCGTCAAAGCCCGTAGGCGTGGTACAGTGTTGCCTTCACTGCACGCACAAAACTCCGAAATTTCAGTTACATATTCGAACCTGAAAAATCCCTTTATTAATCATCTAAATAAATAAATAAATAAATAAATAAATAAATAAATAAAACTTGGTTTAGTGTTTTCAAGATAGAAAACTTGACCAAAAAGTATGACTACTTCTGACACACGTTTGGTGACCAAATAGCCCGGCTTTTGACTCATCTGACAATAAAACCCTTCTGCCAGTGATGGTATCTACAACTTCTTTACATAACTATACAGCTTTAAAAGACAAGGAACAAAGAAATATAAACAACTATTAAAATATTTATAAGTTAAAATTAGTCTAAAACCAGTTTTAAAAAAGTAGAAAATAAAACTTCATACATCAATGCTCATAAAAACTCCATTAAAATGACTAAGGTCATGCAACACAGCATAAGAAATTTCACTTGCAAATCAAGATAGGTTAAACCAGTTGTCTCCCAAATACAGACATGAAGCATTCAAATAAGACCTATGCATCCTGTATCTTTCTACATACTTATCTAAGCAAGTTATCCGTTTCTGTTTTTCAACTCACACTGTCTATTTATCTGCCTGTTGATCTGAAAACAAATTTAGCTCAGATATGCATCAGATGTACATAATGAGGAAGTCAACATTTGTTTGTCCCAAAACAAAACAATCCTTGTTTACATTGATAGTGTGCAGGCGCTCAGCCAGCTCTTATAATAATGGAGCAGGCAAACTCTGCTGGCACATAAATGTAGATCTACAATTCATTTTGTGCAAACTCTATATAGACGGACAAACATTTGAGAAATGAACCAGGTGCAGCCATTAAATTAGTAATCAGATTTTATTAGTTTGTTGTGTTTTCTCTAATCTAATTTTGAACTCAAAACATTACATGTCAATATTGTTTACTGAGACAACTGTCATTAATTAAAATATGGAGATGTAGAAAAACATTTATAAAGAAACGAGAGCCAGAAGAAAGCTAAGTCCAGCTTGAGTTTTTCAATATTCCAGAAATGCTCCTCAAACAGAAATCTACCATCTCATGGAGGTAGAAGCTTACCCTAATATTGAGGTTGTGCTTTCTGGAGGGCAAATATGTTTCCCTCATCTAAGTTTTAACTTCTCTGCAGATCATATTTTCTGTTCACATCAAATGCAGCAGAAGGATTTTTAGGTTTTAGGTTTTGATCAAGGTGTAAGCAAAAACAAACAATAACCCCACAAGAATGCCTGTTTTTAAGGGTTCTGAGTAAATAAGTTCAGAGGCATGAAGGTTAGACGATGATCAGGATTTATTGACCAATAAAACGAGACGTTATCAGAACCTGAGCCGAGGTGGACAGGAAACTAATCCTCCGTTCTTCTTTCTCTACAAAGGAAGTCAGGTACTATTGGATGTATCTAAATCAAGTCACACGATGAGACAATGATCCCAACAGGACTGATCCTGGTTCTGATCCAAAACCTGACCTCCACAAACAGAATCAGAGTACAATCCGTTACAGATTCTACTCTCCGTTACAGATTCACTGTCCTGCCCCAATGAAGAAGACAACGAGAAGGAAACCAAAGAAATGCATCGATGCAGATCAGCTGGAGCCATCGGAGACACAAGCAGCTGCAGCTTAAAGGAGGGAACCAGAACTAGCTGGAATGAATCGGGGAACAGGTTTTACAAGAAATTTCACCATATTATAGATTTGACTGTGAATATCTCCTTTTGAATACTCTGCCATAACAGATAAGTAAGGTGGAAAAATACATTTAATTGTTATTTTCTCTTTTACATTGTCGCAATGATTGCTTGGAGATTAAACTGAAACTGACAGAAATTGTTTTGATTGCACAGCGCAAATAACAGGTCCTACATTTTGGTAGCACCGTGATTGGGTGGAGGGTTAAAGGCTGTAGCATAAAGTAAAAATTACAAGTGCTGCATTCAAATTTACCCGGCTTTAGAGACACAAGTCATGTATGCTTTGAAAATGCAGGCTTATTCTCTTCAAAAGCTTGTGACAAAACCCCAAAACCCCTGTGTGGAAATCTAGGTTCCACACAGCATTTTTGTTCCTGGAATTATGTTGCCGCCAGTGCAGAGCTTGTTGAAAAGCAGGAGCATGTGGGCATGAGTCCACCTGCACAAATACTTTGGATGTCAGGCTTGTGACTCGAAGAGCAGCAAAGAGACATTCTGTTGAAAGTTGTTTTCTCCTTTGAAGCCTCCTTCAAACTGTCTTGAACGTCGAGAATTTTTTTTTTTTTTTTCAAGAAAAGTGAGCTACCGCTTCACAGAAACATCCTAACATCCTGATCCAATTTCCAGGATGACGGAGCACCTTGTCCCCAGGCAAAAGTGCTACTTAAGTAGCTCAGCCATTATTAGACTGAGATTGTGAGCGTTTTGCCAGGAAATTTTCCACATCACAGCTGCTTTAAAAAAAAAACTGTGGTCACTTCAAATACAAGGCGAGAAATAGTGACTTCCAAAACTTAATCTAGCAAGAAAATTGAGCTCTAGAAAAGAGAATAAGTTCCAAAGAGGCAGAACGAACACTGTAAATAGTTTACACTGAAATAGTGGCCCATTGAGAAAACTCCACGTAGTGTACTGTATAAAATGACAGCATTTATGTTCTCGGACAGCTTACGGATTTCCAGGATGACGGATATGCCACTCTAAACACGCCCGATCTCGTCTGAACTCGGAAGCAAAGCAGAGTCGGGTCCGGTTAGTACTTGGATGGGAGAAAACCTGGGAATAACAGGTGCTGTAAGCATTTTTTCCAGCAGAGGGCGCTGACGCATTATATTCCCCTTTCACCAAATTAGGATTTAGACCTTCACGATCAATGGGCACAGCTGCTACTTTCAAGTGGATTGCCTTGAATTTCTTCATTTGCCTTTTTTGTGTGGCCGCTCACAAAATTTTGGAGTAGGTTAGTCACAATTTTTAACCAGCCTCATCTCTGACTTTGCCTGTACTTATAGTGTTCTCCAAATACACTTGAGAACACTTGTGTTTGTTGGATACACCGCAAGAAAATATGTTCTGCACAGCATATATGCAAGAACCAGAAGCACAATGATGATTTTGTCAATTACCATCACATTAAAGGTTTTAATGCAATTTACTCTAAGTTCTATATATTGGATGTACATATTCTCTCATTATAATAGAAATAAGTCAAAGTATCAAATCATTTCAATCATATAGTCAAATTTGATTCCCTTTCAAATAGATTTTAGGTATAAGACAATGGAATCAAATTTAGTCCATAACGTCAACCATCTAAGAGAAACCTAGGTAATTGCATCAAATCTTTATACATTAAAAGTTTTAATGTACAAAGTGTATTTTTTATGGTGAAAAATGTAAGTTATAGGCAGGAATAGCTCAGCTAGGTTGAACTTCTGCTGTACAGCTAAACAGAGAAATGCAAGGCGAGGGTTAACCCTAACCCATCCAATAAGAGATCAAAGTTGTAATCACATCTATTTAGGTTGTGAATTTGTGAGCCTCCTCAACTTTCTATCGTTAATTATAACTATCAACTATAACTTAGAGCGATGTAAGGGCCTAGAACTGCTGCTTATTTCAGTGCAAACATTGCAATTTAAAATTCTTTCACACCACTGTCAATTTTTCTGACCTTACTGTGTGAGTTTCTGGACATATTTAGATGTTTAAAGATGAAAGCCATTTTGTTCTTTTTATTAAAATGTGGTGTATCAATCCAATAAGCTAGTTAGATCCGCCGCCATCAAGAGATCCCGTTGTTCCAATTCAGACCCAGCTCATCTCTTTGGCTATTTCACGTTTTCTATGACCTCTGGTTGCACCTGGTTTCTTTCTGTTAGCAATTTGCAATACATTTTCCTCATTGTGTATATTGTTACCACTAATGCTTGTCCTCAATGCTTTCTTTGTGGTTTCATTGCCAGAATTTATCATATGCAACACATTTATTTAAAGGTGGCCATCTTTGAACCAACTATGATCACTGCTAAAGTTGAACAGAAAAAAAAACAAAAAACAAAATTACATAAGAGTGCACAGTTGCTCTTTTCATTCTAAGTGGGATGTAAGAGGTGCAGCAGTGATTTGCTACCAGATTGACTAAACATCGCAGAAGAAGTCCTGTGATAAAGGAAGTAGCTTGGTTCTTTAGAGCCACGAAGGCAGTCGGCCAAGTTTTAAATTGAAATTGAAGGTGAACCGGGAGCCAGTGCAGGCAGACGGCACTGGAATTATGAGCTCTTTTCTGTAATGCTCAGCATCCTCGCAGTCACATTTTAAACCACCTGCAGGTGAGTTACTGGAGAATGGGCGAGGCCTTAAGTGCGTAATAATTTAAAACGTAATAAACCGGAATGCAACAAAAGCGTGAATTATGAGAGAAATCATCAACTTCTGGAGGTCACGACTTGACAACAAACCGCTAAACAGCCGAGCATTAGTGGGGTTCAGAGCCTTGTGAATGTATTCGTACCTCTTGTCACATTTCTTGTACAGGGACGGTGCTATCAGCGTGCTGCTCTGTGCTCGTCTTAATGCAGACCACAAAAGTTGAATCATGGCCCCGTCTGACCAGAACACTTTCTGGTCCACATCTTTATGTCCCTCAAAACTTCAAACTTCTAATAGCTCTTTGTTCAAAATGTATATTTTAGTGGCACGCTTGGATAAGGGGCAGACATGTCAGGTATTCCTTTGTCTCCATGATGCTATTTATTTACTAATCTACTCTAAGAAACCTCTGAGGCACTCACAGAACATACTGGGATTAAATTACTCTGGCATTAACTGGCTGATTCCTAAAGGCAACTGGTTGGACTGGACATGTTTAGGATTTTCAGAGTAAAAGGACTCAAAATCCAGGTGCACACCACATTTCAGATATTGTTTATAAAAAGAAATACTGACAGATTCAGTTGTAAAGTTATCTGTTGATTTACAACATTTTCTGGACTGGCCCTTCGAGAGTCTCAAGATAAAGATTAGCGTCTGCCAAATTCAAAGACGATGAGCGGTCAAAATATCAATAGAAACATGAACAAAGGTAGGTAGTAAACATAAAATGATTTAATGCCAGGACACTTTTTTGCATTTGTTATGCAGAAGGATAAATGCAACTTTCAATACGCCATTTTAAAAAATAAAAAGAAACAAGTTAATTAAAAACACAACTGCTTCAATATCTTTGGACAGTTATCCGCCTCCTTTATGAGTCATTTTCAGTGTCCGTCTGCTAGGGGTATGAATAATTTTGAGTTAATAGTAACAGTCCAGCAAAAGTTTGTGTTGGTCAGTGATGCAAAATTCCGATAACAATGCATTGATAGAGATGATAAAGCTGAAAGTTTGAATGCTTTTGCAAAGCACTTTTTCTGTTATCACGCATCATCCACACAAAATCGATGCTTTTGCTTGGAGAGTCCAGCAGATGGCAGTGTCCATGCATGGCTTTTAAAAACAGGCAAAGGTGTCACAGACCTTCCTTGAGCATAATGTTTGTACACATAAATAATTTAAAGATATCAATCTGGTTTTAATTGTTAAAAAGGGCTGATATTATGCATAGATGGTGATATTTTGGAAATCGCTGATGATTAATCAGCTGATGATCAAAAAACTCAATAAATCTTGTTTAAAAAGTCGAAAACAAAGAGCAAAATACTAAGATTATGAAAAAAAAGAAGAGCTTAACAATAGAAATGAACTAATAACGTTCAAAACATTTAAAATACTAATTCCATAAAACTTATTGGATAAATTTGAGTCCAACATTCACCTTAAGGCAATTGCTATTTACAGGACTGCTTTTTTTCCCCCAACCCTTTCTCACAGTGTCTTGGTATTTTCTCATCCACAGTGGCTCTATAAGCCTCTGACAGTTTATTACATGCAACAGTGGTTATCATTTTAATTACAGAGGTGCTTAATATAATCCTGGTAGGCCCGCCTGTTAGCAGGCTTGTTAGAGTCCTGCTTATTATCCTCCATGCTGTTCCACACCCCAGCAACTGTTCTCCCAAATGAGAGGCAGCGTAAACGGCCCTTACATACCATCCAGAATATAAAAAAGACTGAAACCAATTTAAGGGACTATTTGCAGCTGGTGATGTTCACACAAAGACATTTATTGCTTAATCACTCACACACATTGAAGGAAAATTGCGTAAAAGAAAAAATAAATTTAAAGCACACCAGTGAATCAGGCTAGAGGGACATTTTGTTGTATGGTAAAATAAAAATATGCAATACGCAGTTTGACATTTTGCTGAAATCACTTTAGTTTTACACTTGCTGTTACAAAACTGCCAAAAATGCATAAAGTCTCACAAAATAAATAAAGGTAGCTATCAAAGTTTACAAATGTGAAAATTAAAGAGGTACTGCACAACTGTTTGTGTTGCATTTGCTAAAAAAGTGGGGTTGTGGTCAGTTTCAGAAGAAGTCAGAATCTGGAGTACAAAATAGATACAAAGTTCGTTAGAAGCAATGAAACCACCAAAACCCACTGGGCAATTTTAGCAACATCCATATTGTATCTGCAACCCTTCAGCATGTGAAAGTTGTTCATTTTATTGTAAATTGCCAAAGAAAGCGCCCTTTGAATAAAGCGACAGTCATTAATATTACCTTCCTTCTTCACACAGCAGCATCTATTGTCAATTGAAAACAAATAAAATGCATTTTAGAAGTCAAAATTCGGACTTGGAAAGTCCTATCCAACCACAAGATGAGATTCAAAATGGCTGTTACCATTGTGAATGTTGCAAGAATCAACATGTGGTCCACATGGTTACGCTGCAAAACATGTTATCGGCTTGTGTTGCTAACTGTGAGGAGCCTAGCCACTGGGGTCCGCACTTAGCGAGTCCCACTGGCTTTTCCACTTTAACTACAACATCCTGACCCGTGTGACAAATTGCAGGTAGCAGAATAAGGCAAAATCAACTGACAAGTAGTGGAAAATCTGCATGAACCCATCTACAATCAGAAAAACTTCAAGAACACTGAGATAAACGAGAGTAGGAGATGTTAGCAGCACCACCAATCTTGTTTGTGTGGAGAAAAATGACAAAAAAACCCACAACATAAATGAGTTTGAAAATAGGAGTTAACTCCAGCTAGCTAAAATGGCTAAAAACTACTCACATCCTGCTCCACACATCCCCAAGTTGAAAAAAAAAATAAGCAATGCAAGAACTTAACAAGCCAGTGTATGAAGAAACTTTAATTCCTTTGGTGTCTGCAAACAATGCACATCTTAACATTAAAATAATGTGACACTCCTAAAAGACTAAAAACAAATCGTGTGTAAACCCTGTTATGAGTGAAGGTACCAAATTCACAATAGTTTTGCGGGATATTGATAAGATAATGGGCGGATAGATACAGAGGCACAAATTACAGAAAATGTTTTACAAAAAGTAACAAATTGAAAGGTTGATAAAATAGAAGGGAGACAGACAAACCACACACTTACAGTGAAATAGAAAACAAGGGTTAATAAGCAAAGGACAAAAATTAACACTGTAAATATAATTTGCTCGTGAATACAAAGCAATCACTTATCATTAATACTATGATACCTAATAAACATAAATTCAAAATTTCCTGGAATTACAAAGCTAAAAGTGTTTCTACATGAAAGCATGTGTGCTCTTCCTCCTTTCTGGAATGGCTAAAGCCTTACAGTATCTGTAGGTTGAGGCACTTGGAAAGAACGTGATTGTACTTTATGTAGCAATTTTTTTATTTTTATTTTTTTTTTGTGTGTGCATTTGTTCTGCTTTGTGTGAAACGGCGTCCAAAAAGAGCAGCGGCTTAAACCTCATGATCTGAAACTGGATAAAACTGGCTGGTCTTCAAGCCACACGCCGAAACCAAAACTCTTCCAGTTAAGATTAATCTCTTTCTGCTCATCTCACCAACAACTGCGAGGGAATTTTCAAAAGGACCGTCGTAGCACCTTGGGTCTGATGATCAGGGCCGCTTGTTGTCTGGCGCTGCATGGAGCGAACCTCCATGCAGCGCCGCTGAGGACGGTGGAGAAAACGCATTGTAAAAACTGCTTCCAGAAGTGACCCAATCTTTCATTGTTAAATATGATTTTCTCAAATTAAGCAAAAAAAAAAAAAAAGAAAGAAAAATATTAACAATAAAGATGGAGATGCAACTTTTATAGAATTATGAGTGTTCCCTTAAAAATACAACCACAAAACGTTTAGTAAAAAAAAAATTAACTTATCAGTTGGATTACATACACAACTGTCACTGCTACATTTGATTTAAAGGGAAAACAAAACATGAATATTCACAGTCAAACATCTTTTAGTGAGTTTTAGGCTCGGTCTTCCAAATGACAGAAACCTTGCACACACCACTTGTTCACAAAACATCATCCTTGATCCCTGGTTTCACAATAATACAATTATTCCATGATGTTCCACACAGCCACAAAAAAGTCCCTCTGCTCTGCAGTCTGGAGACTGACATCAAAGTTCAAGGCAGGCTAGTGATGTCCCGTTTAGGAGGGGGTCCGTCTGGCTTGCAGGGGCTGCTGTTGGCTTTATCTTCAAAAAGCAAAACTCTGATGGGGACAAAGAAAGATAAAAAAAAAATGGATGAAACAGAAAGTAGAAAATACAAAAAGTTTTTCATTGTATCTCTGAGATGCATTGGAGATTATGAGACTTGTGTCAAAGGTTTTCAAGTCCTCTATTTGCAGACATTTTTGTACTTTGCCAAGTCTGGAAAACAAATATATTTCCATTTTTTTCCCAGACTGTATCTTAACATTGACGATGATAAAAAATAAATAAATAAGAAAATTTGCTGAAATAAGCATATTTTGTCCGTTTACATCACGTGCTACATAATTGAAGATTACATTTTCCCAAAAATTTCTTAAAAGTCAAACAACTTGGAACCAAAAATGAGGCATGGCCACTGCTCAACAAATAAAATACAACAAATCAAAAGTTCTAATTTTCTTGCTGCAAAAAAATAAAATAAATTAATAAATAAAAAACTTTTCAAATACAAAAATCAGTCAATGTAAATAAATGCAATTTTAAAATGGATTTATGGAAATCTACAGTTACGGCTCACGTGGTGACAAGTGAAAGTAATAAAGGGAAACCTAGAACAACAAAGAGGATAGCACAACACAACAGAGAAAAGGACCTGACATGAGCTATTTAGAGTGAATGCTTGCCTTTAATTTCCTCTTCTGGAAAACTCGGCAAAGCCCCACTAATCCCAGAAGGATCACTGATCCAAACGAGCAAAGCGACACTACTTTCACTTGTCTGCTTTCTTTCTCCTGTCAACACTTACTGACAGCATCTCTGCTCTCCAGGACAGCAGGATGCTAAAACAGATGCACAGATGTGTTAATAGCGTACAAACAATCCAAAGCTTAAAAAAAAAATCAAAAAAAACAAATCCAACATAATCACCTGCTGTTATCAAACTGTAGTAACTCATTGTCCTTTGCCCTAATGTTAACTAAGCACTATTGTTGAGTCTGCCCACAATTGTTTTCCTCTAACGGGAACTAAATCATCTGCTGTTCTCGCAAATGCTTTGAAGAAAACCCCCAAAAACATTCTGCTATAAATTTGTACCCTCAGCTTCGCCCTCAAACTTCCTCCCTTAAAAGATTAAAACAACATGACAAAAGAAAGGCTTTGTAAACAATCGCTCTTATCAGCAACTCCAGTGGACTGCAGGCTGTTTAAAGAGCACGCATTAAAAATGAGTGCACACAAAAAGTGGTACAGCATTTTTCTGGCAAATAGACCCTGTTAAAGCTCAGGTTTGACCTGGTATTAATTTAGGTCAGGCTGCTATTTTTAAGGCAAAATGTATTTACTAGTTTACCATTTTTCCCTCTTACAAACAGCACAAATAAACTGGATTTCTGGAAAGCAGAGCTTATCTTGCTAGGATACACAGGAGAGGAAAATAGAAGCAGGAAGAAATGAGACTTTTATAAATAGCATGCTGTGGGATTCGGCGGGATTATGGGATACACTCCCAAATAAAAAAAAGAAAGAAAGAAAAACCAAACAGTTGAAGGCAAAGTAGGAAAAGTTTTGCATTCTGATAGATGTTTTTGGGATTATGAGATTAGTCTGGGTTCTGGGGTCCAGTCAGCTTACTGACATGCAGCAGCCATTCTGGCTCTGGTTTGGCATGGCTGACCCAGCGCACAGCTTTAAAAGGCTTAAACCAGCTATATCAACCCATTTAAAAACACAGCAAAAAAGGATCCAATGAGTTTCAGATTTTTTTTTTTTTTCCCTCAGCTTTTACGCGACTTTCAGCAGTTAATCAGCCTAGACTCAGTTACATAAGCCTCTAATCGCAGCTAAAACTAAGGGTGTTGACTGTGGATAGGCTTTCCAAATGGGTTTTGTTGCTATGGTGACTGATAGCAAGTAGGTAGTGACATCACTGCTCATCATGACTGATCCCCCCGGCCCCCTGCAGATGGATGAAGCAGGTAAATGTCAACACTGACCTTGTCCTCAAACACAGCGCACACTGTTCATCAGTAGGTTAATCACAGCTTGCAGAGAAGCACAAGTAGTTCTTTTCACAACTAATTCACACGATCACTCACAGTTTAAGCACAGCGGATCGCTTGCCCAGCATCATCTTGACAAAGTCCCTGTAGTTGATGGTGTTGCTGCTGCCGCCGGTCACTTCGACAATCATCTTCTTCAGCTCCAAGTGGGTCTTGGGCACTCCCAGCTTCTCCATCATCCGCTTCAGCCCCATCAAATCTGAGAAGGTGGTGAAGGAAATAATTACATTTGCTGAAGGTCTTTTGCCATCAGTGGATGTTATGTTAATGAAATGTCAAACAAACTGGCTCAAACTGATAAAACCAGTGTTTTATACAATTGAAGGAAAAAGAAATTGTGCTTTTTTTTGTTTTTGTTTGTTTTTTTTAGGGTAGTGCTGGACAATAAATTGTCCCAATAATTATTGCGATAAATTATAATATTGTTGTGCTTGGACTATTTTCGAGTACCACATTGATATTGGCAAAATAATGCTCTAAAAAGTATCAGGACTGTAACAGATTCATACATTAGGAACAATTAAAAAGTTGAGTAAAGCTTCACCATTGACATTAAGTAGGACTAATGAGTGTAATTAATTAGTCTAATCCTACACCAAGAATGAAAAAGTATTTAGAATAAACTTTCCGATGAAAAATGAGTTGAGATGTTTAAAAAATAAAAAAAGCCAATGGTGTAAAACTACATGGAAAGCAACACAATTCTTCAAGTCTTTCTAGAAGAAGCAGCTGGCTGCTGAGACATGCCATCCCAGATCAGCAGCTGCAAACGACAGTCACCTCTCCGAAATCTGGGTTTACCACAGCAGTAGACGTGAACAGGAAAAACAAAACTCAAGTTAGAACTACGATGTCAGTGTCTGCAGACAAGCTGGAAGCTCTCAACACCTGTTCACCTCACATCTGCTATGGGCCGAGTGAAGGAGTCTCACTTTACATCGAAGACACAACCGTGACACATGAGCCTGTCTGAGGCCAAACAGTGCACACACAAACATGTAGTATTAATTACTGTTCCTTTCTGTCAACACTGCACTTTGGTCAGCCAAGCTGACAATTGTTATGCGATGGCGGCAGGTGTTTTACAGCTGGTTATTACTCACCAATCTCTCCTTCATCATTCAGGTCAAACTCAGCATATTTATCTGCAAAACAAACACACATGGAGGGATTTTTACTTACAGTGGGAGTTCAATCTCACCTCACATTCCACATCCTGTAGTACAAACAACAATAACTCAGCTGGCATTTGACTTCTCAGCAAAATTCTTGACACACACTGTCCACGGGCCACACTCTTAAGACTCTGCTGACGGTGAACATCTCGAAGTGAGAGCCGTGAGCAGATGACAACAACAGGAGTTTGGGGAGCTTAAGTACTAAAAAAATAGTTTAAAAAGTGCTTAAACTTCAAAAGCAATCGGGATGGGGAATATGTGTGGGCAAAAATTCGATACCAATTATCCTAACGTTTGTATTTTTGGAGTTTGGAAGAATGCTGGAGTAACGTGGGGGAACACATGCAAGCTCCGGGAGAACATGGAAGCTCCCTGCAGAAACACCCTGATTGGTATTTAATCCAGCATCGTCATGCAGCCCTGCAACAGAGCTAGAAGATAATACAACTTTTTAAAAAACTAATGCTAAATTCCATTAGCTTTGAAAGAATCGATGTTTGCAAATTAAATTAATGTAAAAATTGTCCAACGGGGAAACATCTTTACTGCTGTGACGATATCTATTATGATTAACCAACATAGTTTTCTTTCATCACACCACCACTGTTTGTGAGCTTTAGCGTCTCAGCCGATGAAAATATTGATCCACCGTAGAAATGGAGTGAAAGTCCATTCAACAGACCAGATATATTATTGTTTAAGAATTTGAACGTACAGCACTAAATGTTGTATTCAAAGAGTCATTTGCGATTCTGATGTCGCACACACTGATATTGTGATGACGTTTCAGTATATTGTGCAGCTCTACTTAGAAACTTAGAAGTTGTTGGTCATAGTTTCTTTAGTTAAAGGTATTTGGAGTTAAATAGTATATTTTTAACTACGTTTGCATCGCCTCAAAACATCACATTTAACACTCCAGGAAGGAGGCAGTTCTGTGTTTCTTCCCTCTTTCCACTTCCCTAGAAGACCCCTTTGGTCAGATTACTCTTGCTATTTCTGTCCCACAATAGGCGCTCTGTGTGTGTGTTGGAAGAGAGAGAGCGTTGGGGGTGCTGTGTTAACTGTGTGAATCGTTGGGGAAGAGGGACAGGACAATGCCAACCCTGTTCATAAACCCTCAGGAGGGGGCCTCCACGCACACACACATGACGTTTTGAGAGGACCACTTGTTGTAGTGCAGCCTGTTGATCATCTGCAGCCTCAGAAAGGGGCTCAACTCAACACAACTCAAGCCTTCAGTTGTTGCTCCTTTCTGGGTTCCTAAAGCAACTATTGGAACAAAATGACTAATGTGATGCAATGACTTTACTTTTCGCTCATTTGAACGGTTTGTGTCACTGAGGTGTACTTTGATTAGTGAGTTTACTCCTGGCCACGTTTATAACCAACTGTTATCTGAAGAAGCTTTCCATTTTATAGAGGCTTGCTGATAAAATAGCTGAAGCGGACGACAACACAGGAGACCATTTGTGCCATTTTGGCCTGCTGACAAAGAATGTTTCCCATGCCTTCATAAGACTGGCGGACAATGGCCGAGGAACCAGATGGAGCTGCAATAATGGCATCTTTTCATCTAAAACATAGTTTGAATTCCAATCACTATCTTTATTTTTTGGGATATTTGAGACTGGTAAACAGACAATTATATGTCCACTGAATGTAGTATATTTCTTATGAACTGTGATTATAGAGTAAGCAGAAGTTTTCTCAAAAATCTACACATAAATCTTGGGTGAACAGATTAGGAAAGTTCATTAGTAGAGGTTTAAAACCTTAAGTCCACATTTGGGATGTACATAGGTTATGGGATCACGGTACAAGTACATGGTACAAGTTCAAACCTGGGACTTATTTTTCTTCCTATAAAAATAATAAGCTGAAAAATGTATTTGATTTGTGGTTTGCTGATGACTAGTCAAGCGTGTGTCTTTCACCCAATGGCCACCGGAAATAGGCACCAGTTCACCCTTTAAGACTTTTACCAGATAACTAGGTATAGATAATGAATGGATCTTCCTATTCTAGTTAACTTGGGATCAAGTTAATTTAACCTAATAACCTCAACCAAATTGAAAACACACAGTAACTAGAAAACACCAGCACCTCGTTCTTGCCAGGTCTCATTGAGAGTGAAATTTTAAAGGCAATGAGACATTTACCCATGTGTAGAAATTCGGGATATAAAATAAAGGACACTGTTTGCCTTGCAGCAATAGGAATGTGGGTTTGAATCTTTTTTTAAAATAAAGTTAGGATGTTTTCCCCATATAACATGTAAGCATGGGTTTCTTGCAGGTACTCCAGGATCACCTCCATGGTCCAAAAAAACCTTGTTAGGTTAACCAACTTCTGTAAATTGCCATCCGAGTGTGCGTGCACAATATTTATTTGTGCTGCCCTGGTGACCCATGTAAAGCCCAGTGACTGCTGGAGATAGGTACCAGACTTAAAAATAAGCAGGTGGGTATTCAAGCTTCTGTACATCATTAATGTTAGTAATTTTTGCATTGCTGTGGTGTGGAGAGGCCCGCATCTACGAGTTCTCACAGGACTAAACAAAACCCCATAAAAACATCTGTGCAGTGTCATGTTACTGCATGTACTGACAAATGAGCTTAGTGTGAATACAGTTACCGTTACAACCCTCCTGATTAGAATATACGTACACAAACATTATAATTTAATACCAAAAGGACACTTTTGGCATTAAAAAGAAGTTTGTCGTGTCAAAAACCTGGTAAAATATTTTACAACAAAAAAAATAAATAAATAAATAAAAGTGAACAATTATGCATGCAAATGATCAGGAGAAACTCAGTGCAGATTTAATGTGTAAGCTTCAAAGTGGCAAAGATGTGAACTGATGGAAATTTACTGGTTGCCAATAGCTGTCAGGGTGTTGACCTTTGGGTCACTGGGACAGTATGGAAAAGAGGAGGAAGGGGAAAAAAACAAAAAGAGCAACCTCCCAGGACCTGGGTGCTGTTTATATGTCACTGCTCCATTTCCTCCAGCAGGCCTGCACTCTAAGTAGGACACTGCGGCATGTTTCCTCATTTCCAGAACTTATTAAGTTAAATAGCCAGATGTCACTCTCTCATGAAAATTACAACCAGAACTTGCATTGAGCAAAGATGGGGGGGGGGAGCACCAGATGCATAAATGTGTAGTGGAGGAGTGGGATGGTGCTTGCGAATCATGCAACTTTGTTTCTGTAATTAGCTAGCAGCAATGTTTTCTCTGTTCCCAGGAGCTCAGAGTTTGCTCAGCAAGGTTCTGAATATTGAAACAACAAGCGGAGGAACGCCCCGGCACATTCCTCTCAGCCCACTGAGAACTTCGCCCGGCAAATCTTTTTGGAAATCACAGCAGTCCGTCTTTCCCACAGAGAGAAGCAAAAATGCTCATGACCAAAGGGGCCGACGCAGACCGCGCAGCGACTAAACAACTGCTGAAGGCACGACAGCAGCAAGAAGAAAAGCACACTTCCTCAAAGGGACAATCAGGCTGGTAGATACTGGGACAGCTGACGTGAGGAGTGGATTTACTCACTTTTTAAACTTTCCAGTTTCTCTGCCAGGCCTTCTTCATCCCTGTATTTCTGGTCTTCCAGGTATTCCTGAGAAAGATGAAGAGGTGATAAAACTCGAGGAAAATTGGGGATGGGCGACACACATAAAAAGTTTTTGCATGTTACGATGAAACTGAAACACGTCAATACCGTTATGACAGCTTTCTTTAAGTTACCAGGTTCTCACAAATTGCATTGATCTAATTGTATCTTATCTCACGGTGCTCTTTTTCCTGGCTTGTCACCACTTCATTACTGGGGCACCTCATGAGGGAGTAGGAGTGCCTGAAGGGAGCCATTCTAATAAAATGATAATGGTGCAATATGCTGTGTGGGAGTCATCCACCACCGCGAACACAGAGCAGGGAAGACAGAGCGAGTCTGTTTTTCTGCATTGACCTCCGTGCGACTTTGAAGCTTGCAATCAAAGAGGATAACCATCGCAACTGGATGGTTATCAGTGCAGACTGACTCAGCTGACTGCAGCCCTCCCACAGGAAAGTCCTCTCGCAGACAGGAGCATGAAAACGCATCTCGACAAGTGCAGTGCCTGTACATCATATCGTGAAATCTCTTTTGCGGCCAACAATGCCTCACATGAGTCAAAACAAAAAATATTGTACTTCTTCTTTCTCAAGATCCTTATTGAGAGCTCTCTCTAGATTTCCCCTCGTCAAGGTTTTCTACAAATTCTGCACTTCTAGAGTTTTCCTGCAGCTTTTGCAGCATCCTGGAGGACAGAATGCGTGCTGTCCGTTTCACAGGTTTTTTTTTTTTAGCATCAGAAGCAACTTTTATCAGAATCCCTCCAATCTGCGTTTTTCTAAATGCACACAAACCCATTCAACACATTAGAATATTACTGATTATTAAGTGAATTTATTTTAGTAACTATCGACAAGTCAAACACATTATATAGATTAATTAGACTGGGTGATATTTTTACACCTTTATTTCTCAATCACAGTGATTTTTTTTTTTGCTAACAGCTGATGAAAACAAAATTAAAATCAGAATAATCCATCAGGAAAAAAAAAATCTTCAAAATGAAAATGCGGGCTTAATAAAAAGTGTGATTAATATTTACTTAAAGGTTATTTTAAAAGGTATTTTTAATCTAACAAACAAGACTTGTCAGGGTGCATATTCTAATTCAATGAATATTTTAACCTCATACTCTACAAGTTTCTTAAAAGGGTGTGTTTTGCTGTCAAACAGTCTCTCTTCTAAGTTGAGAATGTTATTCTGGAGTGTACATAGTGTGCAACAATTTGAGCCTGTGTGTACTTTAATTTCAGTATAAATACAGCAGCTCATAAACATGTGGATCATGAAGACTGTTACACAACCCGGACAGTTCAGGGAGACGTTTATAACAAGGCGAGGTTATAAAACAACAATAAAAAAAGTTAATTATCTAGAGAAGCAGTCAAGAGTACAATGGTAATTGGAGGAGCAGCAGAGATATGTAGCTCAGGTGGGAGAATATGTCAAAATGACTAAGTTATGCATTCACAAATGGGGGTTTTATTGGAAGTGCCAGTCATGAAAGAACAATATTTTTTGCAGTTTTGCACAGGCCAAGTAGGGGACAAGAAAGTCAGGTGGAAGAACGAACTCTGGTCAAATGGGTCACAAATGCATCAGAATTTTTCACTCTTTTTGGACAAGGTGCCTAATAACAGAAAACCAAGTGCACGTAATCTTAAACACACCATCACCGTTCTGAAACATGATCAACAGCATCATACTGTGGGGAAGCTTTTCTTCAGATATGATGGACAAGCTGGTCAGAGTTGACAGGAAGGTAGATGGAGCTAAAAACAAGGCGACACTGGAAGGAAACCAGTTTGGCGACGGCAGATTTCAGATTAGGTTGGAGGCCTGCCTTCCAGCAGAACATACAGCAAAACCTGCCAAGGGGTGGTTGAGATCAGAGCATGTTATTGTGTCTGGATAAAACCTAGACCGACCAAAATCAAGTTGATAATCTGTATTGATGTTGACAGACACTCTTTATGAAATCTGCAGGAGATTGAGGCAGTTTTCCAAGGAAGAACAGAAAACATTTCAGAGTTAGGTGCGCAAATCTAGAGGGATACCCAACAAAGTGTTGCAGCTGTAAATATAGCAAAAGCTATCATTTAGAGGATTTGAGGACATAGCTTGTACATAAATAAAAAAAAAAAGCACGCATCCTTTTCTTCTTTGTGTTGGTCTACAACATAAAACATAGATTTTTTTTTTTCTGGTTGAAACAAAGAGTATGAATACTTTTAGATGGCACTGTAAAGATCCTAATACATTTGTCCTTCTGCACCGTAAAATGAAACAGATACAGAGCAAAAGTCAATGATTCGCACACGGTTTTGCGGTATTATCAGATCCCGAAGAACCATTGGGCACGCTGGGGTCATCTCACCTCCCATTTCTCTAATTACCAAACAAAGAGCGCGTTATCTTTAGATAACGGGAACAAGGAGTGCCATGCAGTAAAGTGTAACAAGCTGCGGCGACTGTTTTCCACGCGGCTGCTGCAGCGGTGAGCTGATAACAGGCGGCAGGCAAGGGTGTATAAAGGAGGGACGCACAGATTATGGGAAAATCTGGTTAATCTGAGGGGCCACTGCAGATATCTGACGAGAACAGGCCTCGGCGGGAAACAAAGAGCCCATTCGGACACCTGTTCCACCATAATGGGAAGGAGGGAGAAGGCAGAGCAGCTACAACAGATCGATGCGATCGGGTCAGAGGGAAACAGTTCCCAAAGGCATTCATGTGCGAAGGTATGCGGTCATTCAACAAGTGCCAAGACACTACAAGGTGGCAATAAATCAATAAAAAATTTATTACTGTTAGTGCAGCGGCCAGCTACACTCAAATATGAACTATGTTTCAGGAATTCATCTATCATAGGGGCGGAGAAGAGGCTCCTCTGCCGGGAATCCTCAGCAAGCCGCCGGGGCTGCTGCACGTTCAAAAGCAAGGCCAATGCCAAGTCAAGTGTACACGACCTCATTAACTCAGATGCTGTTAGAGAGGCTCGCAGAAAGACTACACTCCTACCTTATTTATTTCCTCCAGTTTCTGTCTCTGCTGCTCCTTCAACAGACCAAAAGCTTTCCCACCTAAAAACAAACAGAAGGTTAAGGTTATTCCAACGATAAATGCAATAATGCCGCCTCTAGCTAGTCTTGAATTGGAGCCAGTCGGCCTGCGACGCTTTATTGTAAAGACTCAAAGCTTTAGCTAATGGTAGACAACAATATATATATAAAATTATTCCGAGTCGCTTTTCTTCTTTACCTTGCATGTTTTTATTTGAAGGCATCCTGGAATTTATTGCTGAGGTTCAGAGAGAGAGAAAACACTAAGATATCCGGGCCAGCAGGCTGCCGCAACTGTACGCAGGGGTATTATTCCTATTTAAAGATTGGGCTCAATGGGCCACTCGGCACCGGCGTCAAGTGTGACGCAATCATAAACACGACATCCGGCCGGGCTTTTCAAAATAAAGTAGTAATAATTAATAATAAACTAATAGTTAACTAATAATTCTAATTACACTTAAGAAACATTCATTCTTATCATTTATTAATAAACAGGTTGCATAAGCAGGTTGTTTTTATTTTTTAGAAAACAACATAGAAATAGCATAACAGTTTATAATTAAATTATTGGTTAATAATCCTTTTTTTTTCATAATATAGCAACCTTTTCTTCCTACTCTTTGAACATACCACCCACTTCTTGTTTAGATGTGATTGCCATTATGGAATACCAGTATAAGACGAGCAGCACCATTCTCAAAGTAAAACCCTAGGTGAACTAAGGGGGAAAAAAAACATAACTCCCCTTTCACATAAACATATAACAGAAAGTACACTTGGCCACCACTCTCTATACACAAAAATGAAGTGTAAATAACATCAATTCACATTCTACAAGATACAATTACCTAAACCTAAATTGGAGAGGCCAGAAAAATGATTATGTCATAGAATAATGCATATATTTGAAATATGAACTATAAAACCCTACTACTATCAGATATTGATTAATAGTAGTTGTAAGAGCTCTGTTTAGGCCTTTAGTCAGACTCAAACTATATATGTTATCATTAAAGAAACTCCAAGGTTTTCTTCTATCTTTGTGAGCCACCCACAACACTATGTTAAATAAATAACCAGAAATGTTTTTTTTTTTTTAAAAATCCGATATTGACCTTATAAAGTCCGCACACGTTTTCTCCTGTCAAAATAAGCTGAAGTCAACCTTTATTTTGAAAGTAACAACATCTAATTTCCGGTTTTATTGTACAGAAACCTGTCCTCAGGCTGGAACTGATGCTGAAGTAGTAAATCAGGGCATTTTACGCTTATCACGCTGGCGCTCGCCATCATGTGGAGCATGATAAAACTGCATAAATTAAGGGCGTCACCTATTCATGACAAAGATAAATGAAAAAGAAGGCAGACTTTAAGATTGAAATTAAGTGAACAGGACAAGTATTAAACCTGCTTTCTTTATATTTAAATAAAATAAAAAATCTCTAGATCAAACCCCTCCGTTATACTTTTAACCGTTTAGTACATTGAAATATTTTGCAAATAAAAACATAATTTCTGTTGCATTGGAGATTTAATATACTTTTATAATTTTACAACTACAATTATAACTTAGTTTATAATTAGTTTTACATTAAGTAAAACTCAATGTAAAACTAATGCACATTTTATTCCTTGAAGTAAAATTTATATCCATGGACTCACAATATGCCGTACAATGATGTTATACTGTGATTTTAATTCAGCTCAATTGAAAAAATAAATATTTTATTATTTCCCCCAAACTCTTTCTAAGCTTTTGAAATAACAGATCATAATGTCATGGAAATGTAATGCCTTCACAAATTTTTTCCATGTCAGATGACTCACTTCATGTTCTTCTGGGGAAAAACAAAAACAAGAGGAAAAAAAAAACAGTAATGGAAAGACTGGAATGTCTTAAATATACCTGACATGGAAAAAGGTTAAAGATACTATAGATAATTAAAATATAACAAACAAACAAACAAGAAAATACAGGTCTTACAGGTTTATGGAAAAACTGAAACTCCTTACAGTTATGCCTCTTTAAAAAAAGTACTTGCTGTGTTGCACAATGCTCAACTGAAAAAGGAAGTAAATCAGAGTGAAGTATATTAATCAAATCAAATTTCCTCTTGTCGAAAATTTAAAGGAGCAATGAGTCGTACAGTAATCTTAAGGTGTCCATGTCATCAGCACTCAATCACTGTGCTCATTAACTGGAACACCTCGCAGGGGAACAAATGGGACTGAAGGGAGCTACTGCAATTAAACCGCTACTGACGCAATGGAAAACCATTTTTCTGAGTCATAACCAGCAATTCTTTGCAATAATAAAATATTACTCAACTTTAACCCCTTACATTTATAGATGAGGTGAAATGACATCCATCCTTGTCATAAATAAAGAAAAGAAATAAAGGATCTATTCTAACTGCATGTGTCATAAAGAAGTGCATGGCAGGGCCTCAATCACCCAGAGAAAAACAATATGGCAAGCAAATGTGATTAAGTATATTCATGTATACTTGCATGAAATCTGGTTGCTTCAGTCCAGATTGTGCTAAGACACATTTCCCCCCATGATGAAAAGTCCAAGGCTATTTAAAATTTCCAATTTATTTACAAACACTTCCATAAATTCAACTGGGATTAGAAAATTTCCATTATTTTGCAACCCTGTAAGTAGCTAAAAACGTCCAAAATCTCACTGCAGTGCCCCACAAAGTCACAAAGTTGTCTTTTGTCCTTAACTTTTGCACATTTCGGCACGTTGCAGAGACAGAAAACACTCAGGAATCTGACCTTTCAGCCACATTTTTAAACCACTCACCAAGATTTTGAGAGACCGACTTCATAATGAGTCAAGATTAGGCTAAATTAACCTTTTTATCGAACATCCTGAGCTTTTCAGCTTGTTAACATTTATGACATCAAAATGTTATGATCAAAAAACTGCTTGTTTGAATGTCTGGGAATAAGTGACAAACTCTTAATGCAGACGTTCTTATTCTGCCACTTCAGAGTAAGAGTCTTAAATAAAGGGATAAACTCTCTGTTGCCAATTTAACTTTGGTGGGTAAGAAACAGCACAGAGACAACCCCATTCCTGCTTTATTTTCTACTTGTATTTCCAAGTAAACATAATTCAATTGCACATGGACTGAATTTGGTATGTTAGCAGGTGGTTTTGTTAAATCTAAGAAAGGAGGAGTTTGGGCAGGCCTGTTGGGGGACTTATGAAAATTTCTGGGGACTTCAGCCTTGCAGCTTGAGTTATTTTATTTTACTGTGAGGCCTGCAGCTTTGTTCCTAGAACTGATTGTTCCTCCAGGTTAGTGCCGTGGGACAGTGGATTGGGTTCTGTTTTAGTGAAACTCTGGATCAGCCCCGGGATTTACAGTACACATCAACAAGCTTAGAAATATTTTTCTTTGAATTTTGCTTCTAAGTAAACTATACCACCAAATGTTTGTGCTCTAGTGGAACCCCATTCTTATTCCACAGGAGTTAATAGGATGTTGGTCCTGGCCAGTCAAGTTCTTCTATACCATCCTTTCTCATTTACGTATTCAAGGACCTTGCTTCACGCACGGATGCACAGCGATGTTGAAGAAGCCATCCGCAAACTATCCCACAAAGTTGGGTGCGTGGAATAGAACCCACTAAGAAAACAGTCTTACACCACAATTTCTTCTGCAGCCAACTTCACATGTTACTGAGAGGAGTTAGGCAAGTAGAAAGTACACATCTCTACTATTTTAGGATCCATTGGAGGCAAGCTTCATGCTACTGCAGCCAACACTTTGCACTGATGATATTTAGCTTGGATGCTTCTGCTTAGTCATGAAAAGGAACTTTTCATGACTAAGCAGGAACTTCTGTAGAGACAGACTGCATATGTAGGAGCTGGATGTTATTAACCTGTGGAGATGGGAGTGATTGGAAAACAAGCACTTTATCTGGAGTGGTGAGTTGTTGTTGTTGTTTTTTTAAAATAAGTCAATAAGTGGATTTCATAGAAATGAAATCCACTTGAAAGTCTTTCTCTTTTGATTGTCTAATATTCTATTACTTTTGACAAAATGTTCCATTTCTTTTTCTTTGTTTTATTCTGTAAGACACTTAAGTGCAAGTCTGAATATTTTAGTCATAAACTGGTTCTAAATCTCAGTCAATGATGTTTTTTTTTTGTTTTTTTTTAAACACATCTGATAACTTCAGAAAAGGCTCAATGTTTAAATTGGGCTCTCAACTTTAAGTGGCCAACGCTGGTAAAAAAAACAAACAACCAAAAACACAAAAAACAAATGTGAAGCTGTAACTGCAGAACAAGGTGAGGTAAACACAAATTCATTCTGCACCTTTCAGATTTTTATGAGTAAAAAGTTGCTCCAAATATGTCCTATCACAGACAGTCTCAAGAAAATACACTAAAGTGTTGTGGACGTTTTTCTTGTTTGTTTTTCAAAGGAATTACTTCCTGTTTAGTCTCTCTCATGTTTACTTCTCTTTCATGTTTGGCGCACTCTCTGCTGCTTCAGTCTGGAACAAAGGCTGGACTGAAAACACAAAACATGACAGCTGACATTTTCTGAAAGACATTCAGAAAGGCTGGAGAACTATCGACCACAATTAAATGGATGCCGTTGATAGCTCTGGATCACAAGGACTGTCGAATCCTTGGAGGTGAGGTATAAAGAAATTAGTCATCTCTCCGTTTATCTGCCTATTCTGTTTTTTTTTCTCTCTCTCTCTCTCTCTCTACATGCTTCGCTGATTTCAAGTGATGGGATGGGATCTTTATTCCAGCAATCACTGAGGAGGAAATAGGAAAATGCCTGGAACTTGATATTTTGAAATCAGGGATAACAAATCAATGCACTTTGAAGCTTTGCTCAAGTTCATGTTCCAATTCTTTCATTATTTTTTTAATGCCACACAGTCAAAACTGATCAATAAAACAATCAATTTTGATGGTAAATGTTAGATGCAGCGGTGTAAAAATAACACACAACAAATAATTTGCAGTATGACAAATGAGGATGTCAAAAATATTGGTAAACTAAATACAGCCTTATTAAATAAACATGCAACATCACCATCAGTGTTAAATATGTCAGCTTTTTTTAATGCAGCTGCTTTCAAACATGTATTTTCAAACAAACCTTATGCTTGTTAAAATAGAATACAGATCAGGAATGTTTTTAAGGTGCAGATATGGGCCATTTTGCCATATTAGCCTTTTGCAATAAGTTTGATTTGTGCCACTACTTTGCAGTTCCAGAGCATGTTTGTTATGTTTACACTCAGACATTTAGAAGTAGCACAGTTCCACCAGACTCATTTGGAGAAAGTGGTTTTTCTTATAGTAATTCAAGACACATTTTTATCCCAACCTGACCGCAATCACTACGGTTTCCTCAAATTTGCCTTTTTCTAAGTGACGAGGTGTGCATATTTAAAACACTGCAAACGCATAACATTTTACCAAGTATTTTTGGTCTAGTTTCTAGTGCAAATATCTTATTGCACGTGAACTGCTTGTTCCAGTGGCAGATCATTTCACTTATAACAAGAGATTTCTGGAAAAATGTCTCGAAATAATCTGCCAGAGGAACAAATACTCTCTCAATGTTAGGGAATTACTTACTTAAAACAAGCTCTTATATCTTACTGAAAAGTTACTTGTCAGTTAGCTTTCTTATTTCAAGTACCAAGACATTTACACAAGAAACTAGACCAGAAATACCTTGTACATAAGATTTTGTGTTTTCACAGTATATGCGTTTTTCTTTTGCAGTTATAGCTGCATGTATTTCAGGCTATCTTGCTCTCTCTTTTGCATACGTAGAGACAAAATGTTTCGTCTGTTCTTTTATGGTTAGTCACGTTGGATGGAGACAATCTGTGATCAACTTTCAAGTTTTGCCATAAATTCCAAGCTGGACTTTGACTGTTCCATCCCAACATATTGATTAAAATACTGCTGTATTGATCTAAATGCTTCCTGTTTTAGGATTTTCAAAGTCTCCATCAGGTAGCACATGTCCATGCTAAAGAAATAGATCCCCACAGCATGATGCTGACACTAAATTTCACTATGGGGATATGCTCAAAGTGATGTATGAAGTTTCATTTTTTTGTTTTGTTTTGTTTTTTTTCCAACTGTACCCCCAACCCAACCTGACCTGACGGCGGTTAGCTGAGCAGGATTTCATGTTGGGGTTTAAGAGCAAAAAAGGATGGATATAAACGCATACCATTTCATTTTGAATTTTCTAAATCTTTTTGAAAAGAAATGCTTTGTTTCGGATTATGTACAATTACAAAATCAGACACTGTAGCAAAACTAAACGTGAAACAGTTTCAGGGAAACGTCTTTGCGAGGCATTGTGTGCTCGCCATTAGTGCGACTGCAACTGAAGGAAAAAGTGGCACGAAAGACAAAGTGCACGCAGGCCAACCAGGGAGTCACTTTGTGCAGTTTATCACGCTACTTTGTGTTTTACTCGAGGACACGCCGTCTACATTCAGCACTTATTTGCATAAAAATGTTTGCTGGTGTTTAACAGTAGCAGAGACTAAACGGCGCTACATTAATCTGGGAGACGACGCTGGAAACTTCGCATCTGCTGTTTCTAAATTCATTAATTCCATGTTAGATCGCAGAGCTGCCTGGGTTTAAATAAATGATGACCCTGGCAAGGCCACGGGCTGGTGCTAAATCGGATAGACTGCAAACACTTTCACGTTGTAATAAGACGCTTTGCCAAACGTTACAAAGCTTTTGTCATATCTGTTGTATGTGCACAACTCTTTGATATCGTTTTAACATAATTCTGAACATACATGTTCTTTTTTTTTTTTTTTAAAAACATAAACCAAAACTGTGTTGTGAATTAATTAGCTTATTCTTATGTATGGCAATGGGTCCAGTGATGCAAACTGTTACCATTTGTTTATTTGCTAATGACAGAAATGTGGTTGCTAGAGGTGGACAAAGATTATTTGGATGTGGTTGCACTGGCTGGAAAAACATCCTTAAAACGTCACATCAAAAGCAAAACATAGTGAATTTTTATATATTTTTTTGAAGCACACATATATTGTCGTGTCTGTTTGCATAAAGGGGTCTTAACTGCCTTTGAGTGATTTCAGACATTTCAGTGACAATGTACAAAAGCTTTCTGCTTTACTTGAAGCCAAGTAAACATGGACTCAACCAGTGAAGAATGAGACGCCATCGATTTATAAAACCAACATTAAGGTTTTATCCCATCATGAAAAACACAGAACACGGCTCACAGTTTGACAGACACGCTAACCGAGACATAGCATAGAGGGAAGACCATTTCACAATACACAGCACACATTCCTGACCAAAATTTTGACTTCAAATCAGTCAAAGATTTCTGAAAGGATTTGAAATGGCCATATTAATAAGGTCATAAAAGCTAAGTAGATAAGAAAATCCCCTATTTCCAGGGTGCAAAAACCTGATCTGAAATCCCACTTTTACCTCGTCATCGTGCTTTCGAGGGACTTCAACTGCAAACTTTCTAAACTAAAACATCCTTAGCGAGAAAGCTGTGAAGATCAGACGCCGTTTGCTGTTTTTTTTTTTTGTTTTTTTTCTCTTCCATGAAATCGCCAGTCCACCCGATGCATCTGCTGGGTCAAAGAGTCAGAGGCTCCAGAAGGTGAGAGCCGTGAAAAATAAGACAGAGCTCTCACTGTGTGTTCAGCGAACAGGCAGTTTAAACAGAACAGACACATTGAACCTGACAGGCAGGTTTTTGTTGTTGTTTTTTTTTGTTTTTTTTTTGGTGAACACTTAAAAGAAAGTTGTTCTTTTTTTTCTTTTATTATTCCTGTTTTAGAAGAAACAGAAAGAGAAAATTCTGCCCTGTTGTCTGCAGGTTCATGTCATTTAAGAGCGGGACGTGGGGCGGGTGAAAGGAGGTGGAATATATCAGCAGAAATTACCTTTTGGACCTCAGTAAAAAAATCTACATAAAGAGGAGGTTTTAAAGGAACTGGGTCAAGAGTTAAGGGTTAATTGCTTCCTTGGAGGGTGCTTATGAATGACTGCAAGCACTTGAGCTGCTACATTTTAACACTTGGGGCATAACAGCAGCAAGTTACTGACAGACTTATAGTGTCATTATTATGATTTTTTTTTTATTGACCTTTATTTATTTATTTAAGTATTACGCTTGTGGAAAACTGAGCTGTTAAATCAGCATCATAAATTAAAGCATCCCAGCAAGCCTGTGGCAAGAGATTCCGACGTAGATGGATGGAATTGGGAAAAAAAAAACAAAAAAAAAACTGGGATTTATGCCACCACAAGAGGGCAGCATTGATTTACCGCTGTTCTACCCAGACCATTTCTACTGGCTGCATTTGAAATTAAAGAGATGGTAATCGAAAGTCCATCCAAATCATATTAGTCTTTGGGAAGCACAAACATGACTTCGTTTCTTCCTCTTATCTATCACGCGAGAAAATCAAGCAGATTAGCCCGAATGTATGCTTAAGGATCAAAACAAAGCAAGGTTCAAATGTTCAGGGAGATTCAAAGGTCCAAACAGAAGTCAGACGTACACGTGTTTGTCATGATGATTGCGATGTGGGGCTACATGTGTGAGTCTCGTCCTATTCGTCTGTCCGGTGTATGTTTTGCTTGGATCAAAGACTCTTTTTCACGCTGAGAGGAATGTCAGCCAAACCAGCCGAGGTTCTTTCTAAACTCCAAACGATTATCCACATCCGTTTTATCATAATGCGACTGGACTGAATGGAAACAGGGTGGAAAATAAGAATAGCCTTTTCCCAGCAATGTCTGAAACAGTGCATTAAAATAAAATAAAAGAAAAGATTAGTTCCAACTCCATTTCAAGAGTGTCTTTGATCATCTTAAATTGATGATTCACAACTTTAGAGCTATAGGCTATAAAACAATGGGAGCCATTCGCAAAGCTATTTCGGAGACTACACGTTCTAATTGTCAACAAGTAGCATTTGCTTCAACTGAAACATTTCCATCATTTGTTGATGCAAACAATTTGACATTATGCTTGGTTTCTATTGAGCGGAGTAGCAAATGGTGCAGCATTGGGAGGTTGCTGTTGCTAATATTCATGACCTGACTCGTGATTTACAGCATCGATCATGATTCACTGAAATCTGCCCCCCCCCCGCCTCAAAAATTCTCAAATCCGTGTCTATTTTGTTCCATCCATCCATCCATCCATCCATCCATCCATCGAGCCCAACTCAACAGTTGATATAGCAGCCTCTAATAACCCCATTATGTCAGCTGTTAAATAATAATTGTTTATTCTGCATCGACATCATTATTTATGTCTCCCTTTCCTGCCTCAGAGAACTAATGTTTCTGCCTCTGTGTGACAGGATTTCCCACATGGGAAATGTCTATGTGGGTGTTCTCTGCGCCTGGCCATGATAGAAACATAAAATGTTTGACAAATGCAAGGCTGCTGTTGCCACATCGCATTACATTTACACGTTTGCTACACACATTTATGAATGCTCTGACAAATGAGGACCATTAGGTAGGAGCAGCAGATGGGAGCCGAGGGTTGAACAGTAAAATTTGTCATCCTCTCAAAGAACCTCATCCTTTTTGATTGTGTTTTGGTCACTTCCCCCCAAAAGCACGACTCACTCTGCAGCGTGTGCTCGCGTCAGGATCCGGTCCAATTAGACGCCATCAACCCTAAGATCTTCTACCAACACGTGTGAATAAACAAGCATGTTTGTTGAGCTGCCTCCTGGTCTGACGTTGAAGCAGGTGCGTGATCCCAGGTGACCCTGCGAGCAACATGGGCTCCCGTAAGGGACGCCAGAGAGAAAATGGAATCAAGCGAGGAGTGAGTAAAGTGAAGCGTGCCCAGAATGATCAAAGGGGGGGCAGTGGGGGGCTCGTGTTGGGAGTGGGCAAAGAAACTGGGGCTCAGAAATGAAACGAATGATGACTCAGGCAGCATTTGAGAGGACGCGGAGGCTAAATCTGCAACATATTTTTCTGGAATAATTTATTTGTGATCTGGATTATCCACGCTTTTCTAATGTTATAATTATAACATCCAACCAGGAGCAAGATGAAGATGGGATAATCTGTATTAAGCGACAGCTCAGCCTAACCTTGTGCATTTGCTTTATTTAAGTTTCTCAAAACCACAACCAGAAGCATAAAACATGGGCAATGTTTTATAATGGAATTTTATTCATTTATTTAGTTTTTTTTTTTTTGGTATGTTCTCCTCAAAGTCCTAGAATGCAATGTCAATATGTTTATTAAAGAGAATATATTAACTAACACATTACCTGACAGCTACGGAGAAATTGCTACGTTGCCATTTTTGGGAAAAGGTTATATGTAATCAATTACTTTCAGAATTGTTTATAAGATACACGCCAACCTGGTTACAGAAGATAACACTGTATTGATAATTCAACTCTTCACCAACTTTGACAATAATTATATTACATAATTCAAACATTTGGCTGTCTTCATATATTTCTGGTAGAACTTATTTTAGTTTCTATTAGTTGTTTTTTTTTTGTTGGTTTTTTGCTAATGAATAAAATCAACACTTGCAGAATTCCACAAGGATCAATTCAATCATGAAGTTTATAGTGTACCAGAAAATCCAGCAGGTTCTCAATTTGTGACCTCAAATTCACCTGGACTTGTTTTATGCAGAAGGATCCAAAAGCTCAGCAGCAACTCCATCACTGAAAAAAAAATAAAAAATCTCTGAATGTTTTGGACTGGCCTTGTTTAAGTCTAGACTTGAATCAGAATTGCTGTGGCATAACCGCACACATGCTCAAAAAACCTTCAACATGGCTAAATTAAACAATTCCCCAAGGGAGAATAAGATAAAAGATTCTCAAGTGTTACATACAAATCTGAACTGAAGGTCTAACAAGCTGGTTGTTGCTTTGCTTTAATTCTTACTTTTTTATTTTTATGATGCTTTTTTTTTTTTGCTTAGTAGAAGAGTTTGCATTTTTTTTCTTTCTATGTCAGTAGAACTTTTCATCTTCTATTTCTCTCCAAGTAGGCGCTTCTCAATGTCAGACAGACCAAGAGTCTGACTCCTGAATGCAGCTGAAGTGGAGCACAATCAACATTTGTGCTATCGATATCAGAGGAGCTGTCATGGTCACAGCCTTTTAAAATATCTCAAGAAAGCTGAACTCTTCTGTGGAGTTCCTGCAAACTTTCACAAAGAGAAGCTGGATTTCAGAAACTAGCAAAAGAAAGACCTCACTGGAGCAGAGAGAACAGCTGCTGACTAACTTTAGAGGTGCAATAAGTATGGAGAAGACTGCAAATTCATCTAATGTGGCATATAAAAAATGCATTTTCACAGTGTGGTAGGTTTTATAGTGTTTTTTGGGGAGATATTTTGAAATGTTAGTTAAAATGTCATTCTGTCTCAATTGCATCAAATGAGGAAAAAACCTGAAGGATTTACTCTTTTGAATATAAATGTCCACATTTGCAGTTTACAAGATAAAACCAACATTTGACCAAATTTTAAGCAGAGTACAGCAAATTAAAAGACACATAGACTCATGTCTTGAGTATTAAAAAACATTGTTTTTTTCTCAAAATAGAAAACTAAAAATATGTGTGTGTTTTTATGTATAAGACCTATGTATATAAGACATAGGCTCATGTCTTAAGTACTAAATATGAAAAAAAAACATTTTTGATTCTTTTTTTATTTCAAAAACTGATTTTTTTTTTTTTTTCAAACCAGCAAACTAAGTCAGTGTTTTATTTTGTTATCATGGAGGTAAAGCAGATTTTCTTTTGTTAACAGGCTGTTGCTAAGGTAGGTTTCATGGTTAAACTTTTATTTCACCAGGCAAAGTATTAAGAACAATTTCTTATTCACACTGTAACAAAAGATTAATTTACACGGACGGTTTTTAAACTTTACTAGATAAAACAATTGTTGTTGCACTGTAGAACAGGCTTGATATTTTTAACCTGATTTCTCTCAGAGCATCCCAATAGTGTGTAGTATTGGCCATTTCTTGCTACCCAGAGATGATAATTTATTAAATAAATGCTAAAAGCACTTTAAAGGAATATTTGCTCATATTGCAAATTGACACTCATAAGTGGATGCCTACACAGCCTTCCAAGCACAGAGCAGCGCAAAGCTGCATTGTATGCAGCCAATACCAAGCATCAGATGACGGGAAGCAACAATTGCACCTGTCTGTCCGGGAAGTTGGTTTTTCAAAGCAGTCATGTCTGTGGAGAATCACACGCTGGGCGAAAGTGCCGACAGATACTTTCTTTCTTTCTTTTTTTTTTTCCCCTGAATGAATAATCTCCTCTCCCTCAAGCCTCAAGTTACTCCTCAGTAGTGAAATCTGTTTTGGAAAGGCTTTCTGAGTGGGTAGCGTAAGCATTCAGGTGTCAGCGCTATACACTTTCGCTGTGTGAAGTTTGAGAGCATGTAGGGATTAGTGGGAAGAGGTGTTTGAAGTGGGTATTACCCTTTTTATTCACCTCGTAGGTATCTTTTCTTTCATTGCCTAGTGCACCAGGGGCAGCCGGAGAGAGTGGCGTGTCGGAGCGCAGCAGTGTGGGAGAGAAAAGGGCCGAGGCAGAGCCTTTCATTCTGGCACCTTATTGGAAACGAGTGATAACTCACTTTTCATTACGTAGATGCATTTGCTTTTTGTATGCAGTAAACAAAGGGGTTTAGGATGTGACAAGAAAGCAAGATAGTGTGGATTCTTGTGGATTCAAGAAGAAACCAAGTAATTTATGGGGATAAAAAAAATACAGAGGGATATTAGAGACTTTGTACCAAAACGCCATGTGTTTCTCATCAGTTTAATCTCATTACTGTTATATTAAATGTGATTTTTACTGTGTAAGATCTGCTGAGTTAAGAACAGTTTGGTTTGATTGGCTAATTTGGGCTTCAGCTGTATTATTTCAACCATTTTTTAAATTTTTTTATGAATAAATAGTTTTCCTCTACATTTAAAAAAAACAACAAATAACAAACACATGCCATTCATTGGCAATAGAGATCAATTAACTATTAAAAAGATCAAAATTAAGCAGAAAACGAACCTGACACTGTCAAACTAGTGGTAGATTTACTGCTACCAGCAAGTTCGACAAAAGTCACATTACTCGACTAATTCGACATAGAAAATGTATGAGTTTATGCATATGACACCTAAAGCCCCAGTTATTACAACCAATGCTATTCAGCCTGAAATTCAAAGAAAACACAGACATAAACATAAGTAACTCCAAACAGGTCAGGTTTGATTATTCTTAAAGGTGGATCAGGTGTAGGCGATCACAACCACACATAAATTGCTGTGCAAAAGTACACATCGTAATGGAACGATGGCAGCTTTGACTCTGATGTGGGATATCATCAACAGAAGGATTCAGAAGGAACCTCATTTTCAAAGGTCATACTGCCTCAGGTTGCCCAGAGTGATCCTCCTGCAGCTCTGCGCAGACCTGGCAGAAGCCATACATTACCAATGGCAGTTCAAGTTCTCATTACGCTGGGATTCCTTACACCCAGAGCATTTCAGCGGGAAATGACTGACAGGTCGGGAATATCTCCGTCATTCATACATTGCCCAGATGCATAACCCTAACACTGCAGCTGAGTCGACAGAAGTGAAACTGCAATTTAATTTAATGACCGGAGATGCCGACTGCACCACCTGTAAGTGAATGCTCTTCTGTGAATAGGAAAGAAATGTCAGCTTTGTGATTGTGCAACTTATAAGTGATGAAAAAATGTAGCTGACAAATGTTAGCCTGGTTCAACACAGGATTTCTTGAAACTATGGAGACTCTCTTTAAATTCTGGCTGAAAACAAACATTTCCACTTTGAGCAATGCCTCCGAGTAAAATTTCACTTTCTAAAATTTGTTTTTGTTTTAGTTTGCCTTCGATGGTAAGTGCTTTGCTTCTAATGTTATTGCTTTTATTTTCTGTAAGGTAACCTTGTGTGCAATGAAAGGCACTTTGTAAATGTACTACATTATTATTAGCAGTCGGAAACAGACTACAAGCAGGGGCTGCTACCTTTCAGACACGTGATGGGAGCCTTCCGGGTATTTACATACATTTAGGGGCGATCGAGTCACTTGAAACGCACGTGCAGCTGCGCCCAATTCACTGCAAATCCGGATTTACAAAGGTAGCGTGCAAATGAGATGCCTGCGCACGGTTTTAAGCATCTGGATTTTTTGCGTGCCATGTTTTAGAATTTCTCCCTGCTGCAAAGCAACATCCAGAGCTCTGACAAACATTTCTCACCCAGAGTTCCTCCTTCAATAAGAGGGGTGGAGCACCAACAGGTGCCGTCGGTTATACATAGATTAGCCTAAAGCACCTGGAAAGACAGGTTAAACTTTCATATTTTTGGATGTGAGGTTCTTTGAAGATGTCATCAATAACAGTTTTCTTACCTGCAGCAATCAGGCATCATCACTGTGAGTTTGCAGAAAAAGTAAATTAATCTTCAGAGCTGCAACAGATTAAGAGATATGTACTCCTACCACTTTTCCACTTTTCCACGGTGGAAAAGTGTAGAACCACTCCACTGAGGTCAAGCTGAGGTCAAGTCAAAGTTTGTTTACTCAGGACATTCACAACAATCCCAACAGCACAGGTAGATAAACGATAAAACAGAAAATGAAATTAGGTTTGGTAAAAGTAATAAGACAATTAAAAATTGGCAGAAAACGCAAAAGACGTCATTTCAGCTATGTCGATTTGCCCAGAAAAAGAAATAAAAAAAACAACAACCTTGAATCAGTTAGCTATTTAAAAATACTCATTAAAAAAACAAAATCCTGCAGTTACATAAGTGTCCATAAGTAAAATCATTTCAGAAAAAAGAATCAGTTTTACCATTTCTTATTTCAAGTAGAAGTAGTTCAGAAAAGACTGGTCAGGTTGTGGTGTAGCTCCTGATGTGTATGTGGAAAAAAATTGACTTTGTTCTGGTCTCATATTTCAAACAAACTGGGTTTCAATTTCAGACCAACTATTTGGTTGAAATTTCCCAATTTCTTGGGTTGAAGAAATCACCCAACAGTGTTCGGTGGATACGTAGGTTTTGACACTTTAGACGTCCATTAACGAGCGCTAAACTCCACACCAGAATCTTATTTTACCTATAAAGAGAAACACTCATTAAATCTACACCTGCCTCAAAATTGTGTCACTTGGGAATTTATGTCACACTTCGTTTATGTGTTCACTTTTTTAAGATATGGACTAATATTGTCTGAAATAAAGGTGCATAGTGAAATTCCTGCGATTTCTTTTGGAAACACTGCATTCGAAAACACCCGACAGAAAATCCCCTTGTAGTCCTTCGTGAAAGTGCCGGGAAACCTTGAGGTGATTCTGTGAGTCTTTGATGTCAGCACAAACTGGAAATTTCTTCTGACTTCAAAGGCTGACTTCAGTAAAAAAAAAAAAAAAAAAAAAAATTACTGACATACATGTGGTCTGCAATAATAATAAAAAAAGAACTGTTTGTGGGTTTACCTATAAAATGCAAGTAAAAGTTGTGAAGTGAAAATGTGTTTTTTTTATTTACACTCTGAGATATGTACATGTTTACATTGTGAGAGAGAAAATTACATTTGATAGGGATATTTATACTACAAACTACTATGCATAATCATGCAACGTAAGCATACAGAACAATCAGCATTTGTTTGCAGCTCTGATAAAGATTTTAGATGCAAATCATCTAGAAATAAATTTCCAGTATAACCCTAAAGATGAAATGAAGTTGTTCCCCCACCTTCTTCAAATCAAATGAAATTCGTGTCAAACATTTGTGCAGCAAATATTTTTATTTGTGCCTCTACACTATTTTAAAAGACAATAATAAATATTTCCAGAGGTCATAGGTCAAGCAGCCCAGCCCACATTTACAAAATCCAACTAATTTAATTTCAAATCGACTAGATAGAACAAGACAGTCCCATCAGACGAAGAAACCGTCACAAAAGAGTCACCAGCTTTAGCAGGTGGTGAGAAAAAAAAATTCAGTTTTTGATGGACAAACTTCTGCCTTGTTTTCAATGGGTTCTTTCACACAGCAGCATCATGAAAACGGCAAAGAAAAGCTGCTCAACAGGCTGCTTCTGTCTTCATGCATCACCAGGCAGCCGACAATATGCAAGAGCTTCCAAACATCAAGGTGCAAAGCCAAAGAAGCCTGAGAAATAAAGTCATCAGGGTTTATATTGAACAATATACAGACATTATACAAGCAACAGAAAACATCATTTTATTTCATTGACTGTTTCCCTTTGAAAACTTTTCAACCTTCTGAATTAGCATTTTTTTTTTTTTGTTCTTTGATCTAATTTCTCCTTCATTCAGTTTTCACATTGGGTCACTGAATTCATGTGGTCCTGTTTATTATAAATATAAAATGAATGGAAAAAAAATATGGCTACTGAAAAAAAAGTTGCTTGCGTTGTAGCTAACATTTTCCATTCACTGAAATAAAATTTTTAATCTGGGGTGAATTTCACGTCAGTGAAAGTTGATCTTTAGAATTACTCTGCTTGTGATTTTGCTTCTATCTTGAATTACGATAATCTTGCACTTGCTACTCTCCAGCAACCAACAAAGAGAACAAACCAGAAACTATCGCTTGATGCACACGACAGCCGTAATGAACTAGTTTGCCCTTCCAAAGAAAACCAATAACAAACAGAGTCCCTCTCTGCTACATGGTCAGGTCAGTGGGGTTTCATATTTTTGAGGTTAAGACCTTTACAGTCGAAATAAAAAACTTTTTATTTTCCTGCCCTCACCTCCCCAGGGGGGTTGAGTTATTCAGACCCTACAAAATCCCCCAACAGCAATAGTTCAGCTAATAATTGCTGGATAACATAAAGTGCACTTATCTGCCCAGAAGAAAAACAACACAACCCAGCTTCAGTTTCTCTTCCTCTCAATTTACTGCTTTCTTTCCAACTGGATCTGCAGTCCATCGCTGTTTATGAGCCGACTTAATCTTTGGCAGCGTGCAAGTCACTAAACTGTATTGCGGTTTGAGGACTGGATGCACACTTATGTACTTGCCTTCACGGTGGCTTTCTGGACATAATGTTTAACTTTTTTATGAGGCTGAAAAAACAAAATTCTTCCAGCACCGAAACGGTTCTAGGTAAAACCGAGAAGTTTTGCAAACACCGTTTCTAACTCTTGAAAACTCCGAAACATTTATTTCACTCCGACACAGAATTTCTGGCGACGACAGATAGCGGGTTTGAAAGGACAGTAGCCATTTTTCACTTATCTCTTTTATGGGGCAGTCGGCAGTAAAACAATGAACAAGCACTTCTCTATGTCTGATAACCCTCTGAGCACCGAGGACTCTTTTGTGCCATACGGATGTTTGACTTCTTTTGATTCATTACCATACTCTCGCGGTGCGGCACCACAAGCACGTGATGAGATTTGACTCCCTATTTATAAAGATAATCAACTCAGGGCAGTTTTTTTCTTTTTTCCATTTCTCTCTGCTCATCTCCTGCGGAGCGCCACTTCATTTCAAGAAAAATAAAATATTTTATATTCACACCCATGGGACCTATTTTTCCAAAAGTGTCATATTTCTTATCTTTGTTTTGCTAGCGATGCTCAGCTGCAGAGTCACTCAGGATATCTGTGTCTGAGGAGCGTTGTTCTACAATGTAGCAGGAATTAGTACAAAAGTGTAACTTCCTGCTATTTAGATATAAACAATTTGAAACAGCTGCCCCACATATGGAGGAATTGTCTTTGAATGCTGTTTTAATAAAAAAAAATGTTCTATGCATTTCATACAAGATCTGTAAAAGACAGTAGATTTATGGCACAATTAAGGTATATACGTATGTATGTGTAATAATTTTGTTTTGCCATTCTACTTCAAAAAATCATTTTATTATTAGATTTTACCAAACATTGGAGTCAAAACCTTTATACATTTTCTTTACCTTGTATTACTTAATGATTGTTAACTTTTGTTTAACAAACTTGATGCATGCAGCAGAAAAAGAAATGTTTTTGAAAAGTACTACTTCTTTCTTATGCATTTAATTCAACAACCTGCACACTTAAAGCAACTCTTTGCAAATTGAAATATTTTGTCTGGATTACTTTATTAAATCCTCTTTCATTAGTGTTTCTTTTGTATGGAACTATCCTGAAGAACCTGACCAAATGTAAAACGGTTCCAACTCCTTTCACATTACCGGACTTGCACTGAGATGCAGCTGTTTTTAATGTTATTTTTTTTCTTCTCTCCCCACTCGGTAACAAGACCACTTTCATTTTATAAGCTGTTATTTTGGGGGGGAAAAAACAGGTTCTTACTTTAGTATGAATGCACACGGGTACTTATGCCTCCCATTTGTTGGGTACCTTTTTAACCTAAAACGCGTCTAAAGTAATAAGCATATCCAAAACACGAGCCTTTCTGTGATGAATGTCACAGCCTGCAGCAAGATAGGGGTGGTTTGAATTTATTTTAGCTCAGAAAGCGTTCTTAGCGGAAACTAAACAGGAGCCATTCCACCTCCGAGTATTTTTAAACCTCAAATCGCTTTCATGAAAGTGACTCTCTTCGAAGAACAATTACATTTGGATGACGGCTTTTAAGAAAGAGGCAGTGGGGGTGGGGGGAGGGGGAGTTCTTGCTTCCAGTGACATCCCAACATCCCTTAAATTTGGCTGAAAAACCCTCCAGAGCTACAGAGGAAGGCGTTTAAAAATAAACAGAAAAAGATGCGAGAAGACGGGAACAAGTGATAAACGATACGAGGCGCGCAGCTGGGATCAATCTTTCATGAGGAAGCCTGGTAGGGTCAGATCTGACGTCTGATTACAACCCTTTTCTGAAACGTTGCAACGCTTGGTTTCATTTTCTTCAATCAAAGCTGAAATACTATTACTATTATTCATACCGCAAAACTGAATAGAAACTTGAAGCTGGAATAAGGGTTTTTGACTCAGTAACTGGAGTTTTTGCACCGCTGCACTTTGAGGTGAGGAAATGGATAAACAGTCTACGACGTAGAAGGCCTTCAGCACACCAAAAGCTACATATGTCTCAGACGTGTCGCTTTTCAATCGGCGCCGAGACAAAAAGTGTTTTTAAGCAGACAGCGTTTTGTTTGCTCCGTTAAATCGTTGTGGATGCAGTGCAGCTGTGGCTCTCAAACTGCTGTGGGGGCTCAGAGTCCATCCATAATTAAAAACATCATAACGTGGTGAATTTTCAATCAATGCTACATGTTTATTTATGATGCTGGGTACAGCAACAAAAATGCAAAAACACGCAGTTTTGTAAAATGCTGTTACATTTTTTTTTGTAATGAATAATCACCCTGATTTTAAATTTTTTTTTAAGTATTCATGAAATAAAACATCCCATCTTTTCACAATGTACTAATTTCAATCAACCCAAAATGAGAGGACCAATTGCTTTTCTCTAATCAGCACAACAAATACATCTTCTGTATTAGACTCCAGCTCGTTTTTGCTTTAAAATACCGTCTAGTTCGGAATGTGCTTAGGTACTAATAATTGCCAATTGTTCTTCAAACCTGTAATAGTTGTGTTTTGCATTCAGGAGAGGAAGGAACATGGAGCTTTCTGTTGGAGACTCAATGAAACACAGTAATAGGTTCACACTGAAACAGTCTCAGTAACAACAATAAAGTCTGGCTGTCAAAACGTATGAAACAAAGATGGAAAAAAGAAAAAAAACAGAAAAATCATGACATGTACTTACAGCTCAAATTTAACAAAAACATTTAATTAAACTGGATTTTAAAAATGAATTCAGTCAAGTTGAAAATATATATACATTTTGGATTTTCTTGTCATGTGGTCCCACGTGTGCTTAGGAAGAAATCCTTTCATATGGACAAAATTTTCTGGTTTCATTTGCCACTCAACTTTTTTTTTTTCCTCCTGTTTTTTGCTCTTAATAGTTCCAAAGCCATCGAGCCAGTTTGAAATAAAATGCTTTAGTGCTTTTGGTATTTGCAAAAGGCATGTCAGAGACTTTCTCTCCCCAAAATTAGTTGAAGAAAACTTCTAATTATTCGTTTACCAAACCCTGATCCACTCCCCTAACAACATGTAGCTTTTCTTCTTACAAACAGACATTTTGTCCGCAGTGGGAATGATGCTTCAGACTGAGCGTACCTCACCTGTTTGGCTCATTAGATTACAGGAACAATCAGCGGCGCAACCTCGCATGTCCAAAAACTATTATGGAAATGAATATTATTTAATTGTCTATAAGCTCAAAAAGCTGCTCTTGAATTTTGCTCACCACTTGGGTATTGTCATAATAACTTAAAATATTATTTCAGATTGTACCGAAATCTGGTTTCTGCAAACATCGGTGCTCCAGGTGCACAAACTGAATCCAAACTGAAAATAAATAAATAAATACATAAATAAATAAAAGAAAGATTTGTTTTTTCATTAATCCTTCACACGTGCTTTAGGCAGCCATTATGAATCTGGATTCCCCCAGGAGACTCATTTCTGCACAGTATGCTTTGTTTACCACAAGCTATGTTGTGTACTTGTTTTTGATACGCTGACTGACGCTCGTTTCTTTTTAAAACGTTCATTCTCCGTGGAACTACACACACTCTCGCTCGCTCTTATCAGCACAGCTTCTGTTAGAGCTCAACAATTTTCGGCAGGATTTAAAGCTTCTTCTGTTTCACTGTGAAAGGCAGGAAACATAAGCAATGTTGCACATGGTGGGATTGTAAATGAGGTTGCAATTATTTCATCATCCAGTCGCCCTCCACCCACACCCAAAAAGAAAAAAAAGGAGGAAAAAAAAACAAAACAAAAAAACAAAGCAAAACAAGCCTTTCTTCAAAGAAGTAGCTTGAGTGCTTCCACTTGTTGCGACGTGAGAACGGCTCCGTTGACTGTCTCGTCACGCCACAATCTGACTTCATTAAAAGAGACTATTGACTGGGTAAGTTGTGGAAGAAAGAGTGATTATATTTGTATCATTCTGAAGATGATCGTATTTATGTCTTTCACAGGTTCAGGCTTCTCGCGTACAGAAACATCTGGCACAGATTTAGCGCCGCAGATGATAATTAAATGTTTGGAACGGCACAGCGTGCGTTCCATGGGAGGTGATTGTGCCGTTTTAGAAAATGTAACATGTTTTTCCTTTTTCTTTTTTTTTTCTTATGCACTGTCGTGTGGAAGATGAGGTGTAGCAGGAGTCAGAATAATCTTCTTCTTGTGCTAAAATACTTATCTTCATATGTTAATGCTAATATGATGGCACAGACATGACAGCAAACCCTCCCCCCACCCCAAGATTAGATACGAGTAAAATCTTTTTGTTTTCTTTTTTAAAGTAAGGACCATGACCTGACATTTTTGTCTTGCTGTTATGAGCTTGCTTAATCTGTGCGCCCTACTTGAGGCTCACATTCAGAGCTACACACTAAAGCAAATAATATGGATGCAGAGGGCAGCTCTTGAATTTTGTTTTGTCAGACAGTCCATGAGGCATTGCAGGGTAGAAGGTTTAAAAGTAATGATGCTGCAAGATGGCAGAGGTGCAACATGCAAAGTGTCCCTGAAGTGGCAAACTAGAGGGGTTGGGGGGGTGGGTGTCCGAAAGCATCTTTGATGCTCAGGATTTAAACTCAGGCCTGCATGCGCAACGTGAAGCCTCGGCATTTAGAGGGGGGAAAATTAAACGTGCATTGTTTATCTCTCTAGCAATCTTTCCTCATCCCAGGATTATCCAGAATACGGCAGTCGCCCTTTCACGCATAAAGTGATCACTCTAGACAGCTAATCAAAAGCCTCTTTCTTGTCTATGTGAGAGGGTGCAGTATAGAGTATAGCTATGTTTCAGACCAAGAAACTGTAATCAGACAAAGACAGCCTGAGTAAATACAGGAAGCAGGTCAAATTATGATTGTGTTTAGTAAAAGAGGGGGAAAAAAAACTATCCTAACCTCTCTGCCCTAAACCTAATAACTGGGCAGGCTACAGTTTTCCATCAGGTCAGTGTGAACGATATATTTGCTGTTTGTTACTGAAATTTCTGGCCTGATTGTTATTGAAATTCACAGTTCAAGAGGACGGGTCTGCAGCAGCGGAAAATTTATGAAATTATAAAATGGTCTGTTATGTGGCCGTATTATACAACACATTTTTATGTAAGTTCCACTCGGCCTGGCATCATTTGTCACGTCCATCCTTATTTTTCAGTCTAGTTACAGGCTATTTACCTGAATTGCAAGTTAAAAAAAAAAAAAAACAAATGAAAAGGAAACTGTTTTATATTTTATACCTAAAGATAATTGAAAACACTTCACCCTGAAAAGATCCTGCGTTTATTATAATTCATGCATGGAAGAGTTAAAATTGTGCCTGGCACCACGGACCATAACATAAAGACCAATATAAATGTAGATGAAGTTTACGTCAGGAATTATTAAATCCTCCTCTGAAAAGAACCAGTTTCCGTTTGGCTCCCCACTTCATGAGCAGAGGGACCCAGTTCCCACATTAGGGCAGCACTCCGACTCGGATCAACGTTTCTAGAGGAGATCAGTTTTAGCCACATAGGTTTGCTCGCTTCAAAACAGAAATGCATTCTCCCCCCCGCCCCCAGATGACTGAATATGCAGCTTTCATTGTATAGACATAACCAAAAAAAATAAAAAAAATAAAGATGTACAAGACAGGGTTTGCCAACAGCAGCTATAGCCATATACTGAACTCCAAAGCTGACACAAACTGCGTGTAAAGCTTTAACCTTCTTCTGCCTGAGGAGGAACATTTGAAGATGCATTACATGTGAAGAAGCTTTGGGGAAACTCAGTAACTGAGGAAAAAGAAAAAAAAGAAGTGGGATCAGAGTGAAGCGAAACTTCTTCTGATGCTCCCGTCTCTCTTCTTGAATCTTCGTGGAACAATAGCAAACTCTGATTCTCTGTGACAAACACGCCGGCTTTTTGCTCTGCCATTAAAGACTCCAATAAACGCACGCTGGCGCAAATGGTGCGAAATAATGCAAGCTCATGCAAATTAATCTTTTCTTTTTATCTAAAGAAGAGGATGTCAGCCTGATAGGTCGGCAGATGGGAATAAATGATCAGAAAATTTACTAAACAATTCCATTATTGTATGAAAATTGCAGTAAATATTGGGCTTTATTGACTGAGAATGTGAGCAGGTCTAAATTAGAAAACAATCCTGTAATGTTAGGACAGTCAGGTACCAAATACCACATAATCACTGTCTCACTGAGCTAAAATAAAGTTACTGCTTCCCTTTCACTGTTTTGACATATTAAAAATAATTGACTTTCCAGTAAATAGTGGAAAAAGCAGCAATCAAGGCCTGTTCAGGTTGGAGTTTGCTTTCACAGGTGCTTTTGGTGGATTTAGCTCTAAAATCCTAGAAACCTTCATCCTGGTCTTCTGCTCCTTCCCAAGATTCTCTCTCAAATTTGAGTCTGGTCTCTTGTGGGGGCCAGTACCAAAATAGCAGCGCTACTTCCAGTGTTAGTCAAATTAAAAGATCATTTCAAACCCAAATCTGGTATAATCTGGGATTTAACTGAATAACTAAAAACCGTCCAGCAGAAAGAATGAAATACTAGTGCGTACATGACATGTACAGAAAAAAACCACCACAGTGGATAAATGTGTCTAAATATTTAACACAACTATGCCGAGTTCAGAATGGCATGACCTTTACTTTGACGTTCCACTTCAAAAGGTAAACCATCAGAAGGCTCATATGTTCACATGTATCTCTTATCAAACGGAAACTTCCCATCGGATGACCGGCGGTCCAGCTTCGAGTCTCATTTGTTCTGGTGGAAATAACATGCTCTTTCATGTCTTCTCTTTTTTGTTTTTTAGTCTTCTCTACAATTATTGTGAAACTTTGTAAAGCCAGTGGCTCAGATTCTAGACCCAGACCCAAAGAGGTGGATTACAGAGGTGTTGGCACTTATTAGCTTCCCTCTTAAAGATGGCTTTGAGCTAGACTTCATGTGCTCATAACTCGAGAGATCGCGTCAAGAAAATAGCTACTGATGTAAACTTGTCCATATCTGCAGTCAGAACAATAATTGAAAAGTTCAAAAACAGCCGGAGCTGGGACAGAAGAGGATCACAGTTTGTATTGCCAACATAAAAAAAACAAAACAATAAAGGGCAAGAAAAGGGTGGGAAATGACATCTTACTGTTTGGAAACAGCAGCATTTTTTTTTATATTAAAATGATGCTACAGGAATAAACGAGTCACTTATCTGAAGGGTTTTTACACGACTTAACCGGGACTGCCAAAATAGTTTGAAGGCTGCTGGATGTATTATTACAGAGCTTTGTCCTTCAGTCGGCTCTGATTCTGGCGATGTGAATGTCCAACCATGAACGAGTTGTTCCCGTCCACTGCAGAGCACATTTATTAAAAGGATCCGGGAGCAGTAACCGGGAGTTAACATTGTCTCATCGTCCGTCTGCAGCAGAACCGGGGAGCCTTTACAGTCCAACAAGCACAATGTTTTTTAGGTTAGATTCTACAATGTGGTTTTTTATATGAGAAGATGTAACTAAGCTAATATACAAAACAAACAAACAAAAAAACTCCACATCAATGTTTTTACAGACAGAGTTTATTAAGTTTTTCTTGATATGTGGGATGTGCTATTTTACACATTTCTTCAGCTAAAATCATCCCGTCTCATGATGTCACACAGTGTACTCTTTGGTCCATTAACAACAGATACATTGAGCTGAAGAAGCATTTCAAGTATGTTTTATAGTGGATTTTGTTTTCCTACTGGCAGGCCTAAAATACTGAAAATATACTTCTGATTATTTAAAAACTTCATACATTTTCTATTGAGATCATATCACATCAACCCTTCATAAATAAAGTACAATGAACCATCAATTTATGAACAGGCACGGGCTTGTTACCAGAATCAAGGCAGATTAAGCTTTAAATGGTTAAAAACAGACATTCTGCAGGTCACATCGCTTTTACAGGAAATGGAAAAAAAAAGTTTGGGACTGAACAGAAATTTCTGCTTGTGATGAACAGGGTCAGTAATGGGGGTTGGGGTGTCCATCACTGTTAGGAAGGAAATATAGTTTCAAACTTACATTTTGCAAGTTGGGATTACGAGTTTGAGCTGTTAATGTCATAAACTATAACATTTGAAAGGGATAATATTCTTCCCAACAAGCTTTTGAAGACTTCTATTCTATATCTTTATTTGTGTCAGTGTTGCAACAAATTACTAAGTCTTTTAGATAATTTATTTTATGAAATGTAACTTTTACATTGTTCCATTAGGAGCGATTTTGACAAAATCCTATGAACGTATTATGCAGCTGAAGAATCGTAAGCGCACGCCTGTATCTGGAGTCTAAAGTTGAATCCTTTAATATGAGATATAGAGATGTGTTGTCAGCGTGACATCCTGGTGGATCTAAGTTCAACGTTCTTATTTTGAAATAAGCAAGGAAGTAATTTACAAACTACCCAGTTTTATTGGGAGTCTAAACAACACTTCTAAATATGCTATAAGCATTTTGGTTTGTTGGTACCAACAAGAAACGGTTAAACGATGACGGACAAAATAAGGGCAACTCGGATGCATGGTGAGAATACCACCACTGGAAAGAAGTTAGCTGCTAACGATGTTAATGTTGTCATACCCTGTGTAGCTCCCGAAGGGTGCAAAACCAAAGGCACATGTCCCAGTTTTTAATCAGATAAAACCAAAGACAGCTACCAATGCCCTACACTTACATTTTTTCAAGAAAGTATATGATTTTTACAGTAGTTTTCATTAGTTAATACACAAAATTGAGCTCTTTAAATGACTTCCCTTTCCATTTAGACCAATATAAGACTAAATCTTTCATATGGGAACAAGTCAAATATGGATTTAATTATGCTCAGAGTTTATGTGCATCTACTGCAGGACATATCATCAGGGATTATCATTAGATCATGGTGAGCCATTATTTTTTATTTTTCTATAAGTATGGTAAGACTGGCCCAGGCCTGTTCATTAGCTATGTCACTTAAGGAAAGTTTTGAAGAGATTGCTCAAACAGCTTGGTCACAGGGAGCCGTCCATACTCACCGTCCGTGACCCCCAGGACACAAGGCAACTTGACAACTTGATAGTGACTCAGTAAAAAGAGGAAAACAAAAACAGGCAGGTAGGCACCATGAGAATACCCAAAAAGCCAGGCTGCGTGCCGATGAAGCCTGACCTGAATACCGCCGAGGCCAAGATGACTAATTGTTAATTAAGGCGCGGTGATGAAAGGAGAGCTGAAGTGTAAATGAATGTGTCAGTCTGAAGGAGCCCTCAGACACACCTTTTTACCCCCGAAAGGAAAGTCAGCAGTATTCCAAAACTTGTGGGTGTTCTCGGGGGGCCGGCTGGTTGATGTTGTTCGCAGGGAAATTGAAATTCTGATAATGTTGGTGGTGAAAAAAAAAAAAAAAAGAAAAAAACAGAAGAAATTGGAAAATTGAAGGGAGAGAGAGAGAAAGAAAAACATCAAGATGAAGGAGGGGGATCAGATATGACTCACTGGAGACAGAGGAGAGCTCGGAGGCATTTGGCTAAACTGTCTATGTCTTCGCTCAATGATGGGAAAATGAATTGTAGCTTAGGGCAAAAAAAAAAAAAAAAAGGAAAATCTGAGAAGATATCGGTGAGTTTTGAAGCTGAAAAAAAAAAAGAAGAAAAGACTCCAGCTCCTTTTATTAAAAACATTGTCCCAGACTTTTTCTGATGTTTGGTTGCTTTTTTTTTTTTTTGATGTTGCAATCCCAACCATCTCCCATTTCTAGGCTTTACCTTCTCCCAAGGCCTGGGCGCAGGACTGAGGCAGGTTGGAGGCAATGTCCCTGAGACTCTCTCTCTCCTCCCTTATCTCCTGGATGTCCTGCTCGATGAGGGACAGGCGGCTCTGCTGTTCTCTGGCAGCAGACTGCAGCTTCTGGATCTTGGAGCCCAGCGCCGGGCTCTCCACGCTCCCACGCAGCATGCTCAGGCGGCGCTCCGTTTCGTTTAGGATTCGATGAAACCGCTCCAGAGGCACGCTCCCGTCTGGCGAAAAAACACACAGGAGACAGAATAGATGGAAAATCAGAGGAGGATTTTTTTTTTCTTTGTTCACTGATGGACTCCCTGCATTAAAAATTCAAACGGTGCTCGAGTCTGCATGATGACCTAATTACAGTGATTTGGTCGTTATCCTCCCAGGCATGTTAACATGCTGACGATAAAGTGCCAAGTCCTGGGCTTTCTAGCTAATTCTACAACTTGGCATATGCGTTGCTGTGGAAAAAGCATTGGTGATTTACAGATTTCTTCTGCGTTAGCCTTTTTAATATGACTAAATGTTTCAGATTCTAAAACAAATCTTACTTTAAGATCAAGATTAAATACAAAAAAATTGATCAGAATCAGAACCAGCTTTTTTTGACCGATATTAAATACACATACAAGGAATATGACGCACTCACAGCGTACAACGTAGAAATATAAGGATATTAAAGGAAACAAAGTAAGATAAAGGAATATTATGTTGTTGTTGTTGATTTTTATTTTTTTAAATCAATTGATAAAGGAGCAAATCTACCAAAACCAAACTGGAAGTGTGCAAAAAAAGCAACCCACCCACTTTCTCAAATCATATGTTCACTCAGGTTCACCCCATAAATTTGAGTTGAGTTCACTTTTCTCATCAGGCTTGAGAACAGTAGAATCAAGAAATCACCTAACTAGAACCTTTCTGACAACATGAAGTAGGCTAAAGGCCCCCAAAACAGCAGCAGCTCAACCCCCACCAAAGACAATTCAAGAACACACAAGAGGTAAAGTCAGTGGCACCGTTCAGTCTGGAAACGGAGATATTTCTAAAGGGAAATGCATTTTCTGCAATAACAGAGCAACGTTTCCTCTTGCCAAGCACTGAAGGAACTCAATGATGCCATTCTCTTCTTGCATCTCTAGTTTGGCGGTTCCTGCAGGTTGTTCCTGACTATATACTCTGCTGAATCCTTAAATATAAAGTAGCTGTGCTGCACTGGGATAGAAATATCAAGACATCTTGTTATTTTTAAGTATGCAATGTCCTTGGCAGCAAGAACGTAGCTGTTTTTCCTCACAGTAAAAGAACCAGTTTATTGGCTCTTGTTCGGTATGCATTGGCCTTTAGGCTTCGGGACTCCAGCAAACCTCAGCCTGTTATCCACAAATGGATGAAATATGGAACAGTGGTGAGGCTTCCCATGCCTGGCCAGAAACTAAAATTACACCAAAAGTGCATCAACAACTTTTGGTGTTGATGCACTTTAGGGTTTTTTCGTCATAAAAATCCTAAAAATTTAAAGGACTAGTTAAGGCCAGTAAGTCAACAATAACAAAAGATAATTGGTACACAGCATCGAAGATGGGAGACTTTAACATTTTCTCTGAAACTTAAAAATCATTGTATTGGTGCCTAAGGCACTTGGGTGAATATGTAGAACCTTTTGGAAAATCTCCTTTTTCATCTAGTGTAAAACTAATACGGTGTTTTAGAAAAAAGATAATCATATATAAGTTTGCTCTAGCGACACTGTTGATGTGACAGACTTACCTATTTTGCTGATTAGTTCACTTAGCGTAACAGAATATGCCTCTAACTGGAGTTTAGCTGCTTCCATGTCATTCTTTATGCTGGAAAGTGACACTTCAGGCTGGACAGAAGAACATAAAATGATTACACTTTTTTTTTTTAATTTTAAACAAAGGAGGAGATCAGTATGCAGAGATCTAGATAGGAACTAAACTGTAACTTGGAGGAAGACATTTTCCTGCCAAAATGCTCACCAGTTTAGAGTTAATGGGCAAAAAACAAAAAAAGGTCCAGAAAGCAAATTACATCTCCAAGCAGCTTTAAAACCCAGTTTAATTACATCTCATACGACAGCTCTTCCTCAATGCTTTCTAAAGTTCAACTTGAGTTTTAGTCAATGTTTGTCTTGTCTTGGTTCCTTAAAAGTGATGTAACAATACATCAAGATGACAAGGTGGGACGATATACGACACTGCTTTCCAATAAACCACATCTTATCGATTTATTTTGGATTTGTTGGTTTGTTTTTATCTTGTGTAAAGCGCTTTGTGTTGCCACAAAAATACCAAAGACCGGAAACAATTACAATCATGGTTTTAAAAACTCCTTATGAATAAAAATATAATATTCTCAACTTGCCCAGACTTTGACTGGGCCATTATAACAGATGAATGAAGAAATGAAGATACTTTGTTTGTTGGCCTCTCTTTGGCCACTTGACATAAAATGGACAGATATGGAAAGACATTTACTGTATTTTTCTGGACGTTTACTTAAACTTACCTCTGATGGGATCATGGATTTTGCTTTCTCTGTTAGTAATTCTTGTTCTGACAACTTGTTTAAAGCAGAGTCTATTTGTGAGTTAAGGTGAGAAGTTGAAGTCCTGGTATGCTTGGCTTGGGTCAGAATGGCTTTGGATCCCTGCAAACAAGATGCATAACATGTCTGTAAGGACAAGTTCAGAGTTTTAAGCCTAATGTTTCTACACCACTGCTGATTAAACTGCACTTAGGTGGAGTTTTCATATTGTAATTTGACTTCATAATTTAATATTATGAAAATCTCTAGTCCCAGGCAGGTGGAGGGAAACTTTGAAAACAAAATAAATGTCAATACCACCCAACTAAACAAGGCAACCCTCCACTCCAAACAAATCACAACAAACAGGCCCAAATTTAGAGGTTAAATGTGTTCAAGTGTTTAAATCAGCTAAATTATTTCAGTCTAAACTAGTCAGTTGGAAAACGAACAAAACAAGCCCATACCTTCGCCACATCGTGCGCCATTTGCTCTGCCTCCTTTGTGATGTTCCTAGTGAGGCTGGCGTTTTCCCTCGCAGGATCCAGCATCTTCTCAATTTGCCTGACCTTCTTCCTGACCTCTGAAAGGATCTTTTCGTCCTGGGGTCTTTGCTTCTTTAACGCCGTCTTCGTCTGAGCCTGCCGGCGAGGCCACTCTTTCACCATGTCTGCAGATGTGAGAATCGACACGGGAAGACAAGATGTTCTTAACTCAACGCGGTGTAGATTCGAGGTGGTCGTCGTCTTTCGGCCGAGGACCCATCGTTTTCTTCAAGATCTTATTCCGGTTGTCTGATCAGAGAACTATCCTCTAATGTTCATTTGATTCATGTTTAATATTTCAGCCAAAAAAAAAATGACTGTAAAAATTAGGAAAAAAAAAAAAAAAAAAAAAAGCTTTCCACTTCATTATACTTTCCAAGTGATATGCAAATACACTCAGCTGTGGACAGGCTTTACATCTTGTTAGCTTGATATTTGACTTTTTAATTTAAGATGAATAATTCTTGAACATTTCATGAAGAAACAGTCTTACTTTCTACTTCTCTGTGGATGGTGATGATGTCTGACTCCACGTCTTTCCCCAGCACCACTGATGTCAAAGCAGAAGCTTTTGCCTCCTGAACATTCCCTTGCAGCTGCACAAAGTGAGAAAAAAAAAGGAAATTAAATTGTGAAACAAAACCTAAACATGACACAAAATCTCCCCACAAGTCATGTTGATAAAACCTACTCAAATTAAGCTCTAGTTTGCAAGACAGCTGAGGTTTTCGTCTTTGCCAAAACACCAATTGTAAAAATTGTTCAAAGCAAAGTTTATGAGATGTGTCATATGCTGAATTAGCAATAAAAAACAAAGAGAAAACATGCTAATGTTAGCCTGTAGCATTAATTGTCATGCACATATTATAGCACTCCTACACCCCTGCAGTATGCAGAAGTTTGCAGATGACGTGTGGTCAGACTAAAAGGAGGAGTGACAGGAAGTACAAGAACAAAGTGGAGCTGCTTTCCGATTGGTGCAGAGTCAAGGACCTGCAAAAAGAGGTGGATATCGAGTTTAAGTAGCAGAAAATAGACATCCCACAGAGCTCTGCTGTTTGGGAATGGAAAGTGAAAAACAACCTAACCTAGAGGACAAGTACCAAGTGGTTGTGGAAGAAGGTGAAGCTCACACAAGTCTTCTCAAACTTACTCCAGAGTGTGCACTGGCTTACTTTCTGGGTGAATGAGATCAGAAGCTGAACAGTCCCAAACAATGTGAGTTTATTTAAGACTAGTTTAAAGTGTCACATCAGAGATCACTTCCCTCCATAAATTAAAAATATCTGTTTTTAGCAAGAGAAACAGACACTGCTTTGTGCTTAGAGTCAACCTAATCAAGCTAAATCAAATTTTTCACCCTTACAAGCAAAATATTGGAATCCAACTTATTTTATGAGGTTGGCCAATAACTTTCACATTCAAAAGAAAAAAAATAAAATAAAACAACAACACATACTTACCATTTTTATTGCATCTACTTCTTCGAGGTTTTTCAAGACTGTCTGCTTTACTGACTCCATCTCCTTGCTAATGTTACTGATGAGATTTTCTTTGGTCTGAATTTCTTGGTCCAGCTCTTCTGTCCGTTTTAAAATGTCCTCACTCATCTGCACAGACAGAAAACAACGCAGATAAGTGTACGTTTATTTGGAGATAAAATAACCAACCCGTTTTTCTCAAGAGGTCACATTATCCCACACCTGTGTTGTTACATTTGAAATCTACAACACAAGAAAATCTGAACCCGAGTGTTTTCAGTTTGCAGTATTTTGTTTGCTTGGAGATGCTGAAGAGGTTTGCCGCCCCCCCGTCTGGAATAATGCGCACCCTTTGAGCCGCGGCCTCTGCCAAAAATATTCTCTTCTTTGCCAGCGTGGTGATCTTTGCATGCCAAATGTTAAATCAAGCGGAAAACTTAAATTACTTCCTGGTGGTCGCCTGCCTCCTCCGACCAGTCAAGTGTGAGTTTACACCCGTCTCTCCTACCGCAGCTGAACTATAATGAGCTTCAGCCTTTGTGAAACTGGCCATTGTATAAATCAATATGCTAATACAAGTTTCAGCGAAATCATCAGAAACATATTTGCTATATTCGTTTTTGTATCCAGTTTAATTAGATTTTTATTGTAGTTTATTATTAAAACTGCTATTTTTTTTGCCATTATCAGCCTATGTGCTTAGGTTCTTTACTAACCAAAAAAAAAAATATGCATAATTACAATTCTCTGTATGTGCCAATAACAATAATTCACCCACTTGTTATATAAAAAAATGCTACCTTTCACACAATGTTCTTTATGAATTTTCCCATGAAATATTTTGACTTCTGGAAGAATTCTGCTTGTTTTTCCAGACATTTACATACAAAGTCCAACTAGAAAGTGAATGCATCAGTAACTGCTATGCTTCGGAGTTTTCTATATCTTCACCAAAGAACAATACTGCCACCACCACCATTTTTGGGGTAACGGCACCCAGATGTCCAGTTCCAGTCCTCGATGTCCTGCATGTTTTAGATGGATCTCTGCTCCAACACAGCTGATTCAAATCGTCCAACTATTCCCTCTGCGTATTGCAAAGCTCTGCGGAGAAAGTTCTTCCATTTCAACAGTATATCAGTGCAGTTAGCCTGACTTGTGCATCTTTTATGCATTCCACCCATGTGGCCGTATAATCACACACACACATCAGTCAACAAACAAACACTACAAATTCTAGAGCGTCTTGACTGACTTGTCTTGACTGACCTGTGCAGGGGAGTTGTCCGGATGTGTTTGGTTGAAGTCTGTTTGGTTCATGTCTGATGCTGCTCTGGCATCCATCAGAGTCAGCTGATGCAAGGATGATGTGAAGTTACCCAGGGCAAGCTTGAAAGAGGCATCTTCTTCCACCAGGGCCAGATGTTCGGCTACAGTAACATTTAGCAGCGCAGTGAGGTTTTCCTTCTGCTGCTGCATTCGGGTTATTCTGGCACGAGTGCAGGAGGGAAGGACGGCAGGTTAGTCACAAATAAGGCAGTAAAGCTAAAATGAGCTAGAATCAGGTTGCACTGCATTCATTTGATGTGGGGAAATACTAAGCGATGTGCCGCGGGATTGTCAGTGCCCCGTATTCACTGAGAGAATTCAGGAGCTTTCACTGCAACATTTTGACACGGAAACCCTGTGCCTTTATTGATACCGACGATGAGGAAACTCCGTTCGCGATTCACGTGTAAAGAGGAGTAAGGCGAGATTGACGCTGCGGAAAGAACGCACGATGAATAACGAAAGGTGTTGGACGCAGTGCAGGGGATGTTGACGTGGTCATTTTTTATCATCTGACCTGATCTGTTTTGCCTCAAAAGAGCAGGTATACGCAAATAGAGCAGGGCTGCTAAGCACTCGTTGCCCCAGAAATGAATTAAAATGTTTGGCAGAGTGCAGGAATCTTGTAACATTCAGAACAGGTTGGGGCTTTTCACATGGCTGCATAGTTTTATGTCTGAGCAAAAAACAATGCAGTTCGGTTTCATTAAACCATAAAATCTGTGGAAAAGTTAATGACTTTCATTTTTAGCAAAAAGCATAATGACAACATTTAACGCTTTATGCAAAGAAAATCAAGTTGCAGTGGTCAACGCAACATAAGTTAAATAAAATACAACAGAGCTGTGCTGTAAAGTAATTGTTTGATAAAATCATATCAAGTTTGTCGCATCCTTTGTCACTTAACTACTTTAATGTTTGGATCAAACTGTTCTGAGTGAAGAAAAACCCCCAATAAAAACAAACAAATACAGTGTGTTAAGCCTGTAAACAATGATAGGAAGGTCAAACATCATTTAGAACGCCTTTAAATTGACTACATTACATCCAGTAATAACATGCATGCTAACCCCAGTGTCACATGTCTTTAATTTAAAATCGTAAAGCTTTCGCAAGAGGAACTGGAAACTGCAGCAGTCTTGGTTTAATCAAAGAGATTTTTTTTTTTTTTACTGCAAAATACATACACACATTTCAACCATAGGAAATTGTTTTTCTTCGTTGGACACGCACAGAGTGATTTTCTGCAAATACGTCAAAATATGATCGGATTAAAATCAAGCTTTTGATATTCATGTTTACCATTTAATGAGGTTTAGACCAGGGTTGGGTTTTTTATGATTTCTGTATAATAAAAAAAAAACATTCCCTATCAGCCAAACAGAATATCTTATCTCCTGATTTTATGTCATAATAACATTATTTCTATACATGCAACTTTGATTGCACTTAAATAATTTGAGTCGGCATGTGCGACAAATGCTCTGGGCTTGTGTGACTCTTTATTGCGGAACATTAAAACACAGAAGAAAAACGTTCCTGTTCCTGTGTTTTGCAAATTCATTGTTGCTTCCCGACCTGTATTAAAATCTAGACTTTTATCATATCGAAACCTGGCTCCAAAACTTTTATTCTTCTATTTACTTCCAAGACGCTTTTGATAAAACTGCAGGTGTTTCTTTAGGGGAAAAACAACAACAAAAAAACTATACCTCCAGTTTTCTAATAGCTTTTGTTCCTAATCTTAAAAGCTGCACCAAAGGAAACTACAGTACTAGTTTGCATTTAAAATGCGTAGAACCTAATTGATGAAAACAAAATGTTACACTGTTTTGCAATTTAGGACTAATATCATTACAACACATTGACATTTTATAGCAGTAGCATGATCAAACACAACCTTTTCATCTAACATTTGACTACATTTAGATATAAAAGCACCAATGGCAGAATTAATAGCATTTTTAATGATTTTTATAAACAATGCATGCAAAACATTTCCTTTTTATTAGTAATCCACCATTCGTAATTACTGTGGTGGTCACACTACATGCAGGCTCATTTATTCTCGCTACCCATCAAAATTGGGGAAAAAACATGTCATTCAAAAGTCATCAATACCTTGATAAGTCAAGAAATGAGATGAAAAATGCAACTCATCTAAACTTGCCCATGTCTACAACCATTAGGACTGCAACAAACAAATCAGGAAGAGCACCAACAATGAAGAGGGTGTGATAAGAAGTTAGAAATGTAGCTTTATCTGGGAAAAACACATCAATTCTTTAGTGTGAGATTATATTACTGAGATCATTCATTTTCAGGCAACACAACCAACAACAACAATCTGAAACAAATAAAGTAATTCTACTCATAACTGGTTTCTCCAAAAATAAGCAAAGCACATGGAAACCTTGGCATTCATGTTTTAATGGAAAATGAAAATAAAACAATGGAAAAGTTGTGTTTTTTGCTCATCTAGAGTTACCTTAGTGATTCCTGTTCAGTGATTCTGAAAAGCAAGAAACCCAAATGCTTTGAAGCAAAACGTAGTGAAAGAAGTAGGTATGAGATACATCCCAAATAATGTTTATTATTTTATTATTATTATTTGACAATCCCCTTATTCAATATCCTAACTACTATCAGTATGTTTAAAATTAGCCGAGACAAAATTAAGACTTTTAAAAGAAATATGAATTATATAAATCTTTCTCCACATTAAATCATTATGAAAACATTCCAATGTGCAAAGCACTAGATTTGTTCACAGCAACTGCATGAAAACACAGTTTTTAATTGGTTTAAACATTTTTTAATACAATCATGCTTCACAATTCGGGCTCGGCGAGGCAGAGACCTGAAGGTCTATTTTTAGAAACACATTGAACACTTTGGTTCTTTTCTGGTTCGATAGCTTCCAAACAATAAAACGCCTCTGCTAAAGTATCAACACATGGGGAAATATGTGTGGGAAAAGCAATTTAATGGTGCCCATCTGTGCTAAAACTGCTCACTTTGCATCCTATAAAGTGCCTCTCACACACACACACACACGCGCACACACGCACACACACATACGTGGTGATGTGCAGCACCGCAGAACTCTCCCGAATCAAGCTGACTCCCGTTAGGAGGGGGGTAATCAATTTTGAGCTCCTCGCTTCTTTGCTCTCATCATGGCCACCGGAGGGCTTTTTGCATCATTCTGTCTGGTGTTCGGGATAATCCTCAGAGCAATCACATGCTAGGAGATGCAGTGAGCGTGCTGCAAATCCAAGAAAGCAATAGGCTTACAGCGGAGAGAAGCTGTCCCCCCTGTGACTAAATGTCTTACTCCTAAACTCCAGCGTGCTTTTAAAAAAAATAAATAAATAAATAAAAGATTGCAGTGAAAGAGAGGGCTTTGGGCGATAATGCAAGGATAGGTACAACTTTGTTGGAAATACAGTGCAAAAGCCGAAAAAATCCAGAGAGCTGAGCGGCTTGTTGGGTTAATAAGTAATGACTGTGTTATGTGACCAACTTAAGCATTCTCCCTGCTTGTGTTTCCTTTTCATGCTTGTGTGTGTGTGTGTGTGTGTGTGCGTGCGTGCGTGCGTGCGTGCGTGTGTGTGTGCGCGTGTGCGAGAGTTAATTTGGTTGTTTTTTGCTCACTGCTCTTTCAGATTCCTGGTGTACTCCTCTGTGGAGTTGTCCTGCAGTAGATCCATCAGGAAGCTGAAAGCCTGCGTTGACTCACGCACCGCCCTGCTGGCTACGGCCTCAATGTGGTCCGCCGTTTCTCTGTGACTGCAAAGGAAAAGAAAATAAATAAATAAAAGGAAAGAAAGAAAGGTGGACAAAGTGAAAAGAAAAGGGAGAAAAAAAAAAGCATGCAGCGTAGAATAATAGACCATTACGACTGCCTGAGGTGAGGTGAAATAGATTTGAGCATTGATGCTTTCCCCCCACCCCACACACTGGATCTCCTGGCCAGGTTTCTGGAACAGGCATATAATAGAGCTGCGAGCTCCGAGTGGTCGAGAGCATCGACTCGCTGCGGCATGACCGCACTGTGAGCGACAAGCACGAAAAAGCAGCCGAGCAGAGATCCGCAGATTACTGGAACAGACTCAGCTTTTAATTGACCGCTGAAAGCCCATTGAACAGACTTACCTTTTCATTAGGACCTGGGAGTCGTTGACCATTATGCTCCATTTGTTGGGCGCTGACATGGCTTCAAAAGAAATGATCTGTGAAAACGATAGGGAGGGAAGGCAGCACAGTGAGTGGCAGGCCTGGCTTTAAACCACGTTTTACTCTAATTTTATCATTTCAACAAAAGGAAAGAAAGTCTCGGGTTTCCTAGATAACTTTTTGCATCGAGCCTGTCTGTTTAAATACACACTAACCTGACACCGTGTTATGTCATAGTGTTATGGCATGTTCACATTCTGTTTAACAATTATGCCAATCAAATGAGAGAAGCCCATTAGATTTGATCATCTAGACGTTACGAAGATGGAGTGCTGAAGTCTAAAACAGTTCAGAAAATGTAAGAAAAGAAGATTTAGATGGTTCTGAATTTAGTATTGTTGCTACTGCAAGAAGAGCTGGTTTGTCTGATTCAGAAACTGCTGCCCTGCTGTAAGGTAAGGTAAGGTAATTTCATTTATACAGCACATTTTCAGCAACAAGGCAATTCAAAGTGCTTTGCATGAATTATACAGAAAAACAACAAAACAACAAACCAAATGAAATAGCAAAAGAAGAAAAATGATGAAAAAAATAAGTATTCTGTGACTTATAAACTAGTAGACGTCTCTGGATTCTTGTTCTGATAATGTTGATTTAAGGTAGTGAGTAGTTTCTCTAGATAAGCTAATAAGAGTTTCTCTGGATTCTACGTTTGTTGCAATTCCTGAATATATAAACTAGATGCTCCTGTTATAAGAATAATTACTCCATAATCTATAAGCTAGAAGAAGTTTCTCTGGACAATAATAAACCAAGTGTTGGTCTAAAGTAATAAAAGTGTTGGTTCTCTATAGATTGTCCTAAATGTTGATCTAAGGTAATGAGTAGCTTCTCTAGGTGAGTTTCTCTGGATTCTAAGTTTGTTCTAATTTTTCAAGCATATAAACTAAAATCGTATTTTGGGTTAACTGAGAATGGAGTAAAAAACAAAAGAGATCTTATCTAATAAGATGTCAGAGGAGAATCTGCAGACTGATTTGACATGACTGGGAAGTGTACCTCAAATAACATCTCAAATTACATCTTTGGTGTGTGGCTTTTCGAAAGCCCAACACATTGAACCTTGAAGAAAATGAGCTACAGCAGAAAGACAATAACTTCCAGCAGGATGTCGTCATCTCAAACTAGCTTCTTGAGCTTGGCAATGAGTTCTTTGCATTGCAGAGCGCCAATTGGATGTGCAAACAAGAAGTCTGCAGGAACAGAGAGATGCTATCATTTCAATATAGAATCAGATGAGTGTTACAAAACGCCGCTGAATTTGTGCCACAGAGAACGAAGGCGGCTCTATGAAGGGAATAGGACGCAAGCCGGTACAAGTTGGGTGTACCTAATTAAATGGCCGGTAAGTGCATGTCATTAAAAATGACGTACGTATCCACTGAAGTGTTGTCCCACGAAAAATTATGTCCACACGGCTGAATGCAGAGTCCGTTACCGAGTGACACCCAATTTGGAGGAATGCAAACAAACTGAGCGAACAGCAATTAACGCTGCTCAATTCTTTGCTCCTTTTGGAAGACTGCCTGTCGATTGATTATTAACCAAACACCTGCTGCAAGTGATGGGAGCTACAGAGTTCCAGTTTGTCTGTGCAAGCACAAAGACGATCAGAAAGGAGGAAATTGCACTTTGGCTAGAAAAAGCTCACTGATCACTCTGAAGTCTAAATAAGAGGACAGGCGGATCCATAAAAGCTTCCTGCAAGCCCCGGGCTCACAATGAAAGGCCACCAAATGTGAAAAGAACACGTTGTTAATTTAGGAATCCATTAAAGACCGGTTAAATCTTTGCTTTTGGAGAAAGTAGTTTGCCATTTAGGTGCGTGGGACAGAGGTCTATTGTTTGTTAACCTGAAGCGTTCCATAATCATAAAAGGGTCTAGATTTTGTCGCATGTAACCTCGGCGTGTTTGCAAAGCTCCAGTCTGATGTTAAACTGCACTAATCAGTATGACTCGGAATATTTTGAGCCTTTTATTGATTTATTTCATCTATCCTGCTTTGATGGTGCACTGATAATATAAGACTTAATTAATTAATGAAAAAATAAATGGGTGAACAAACATTATTAAGGATTTTCTCGGGCTAAAATCAGGTATACAGAATAAAATATATAGATACGCCCTCACTAATAGTTGGATAAATGTCTCTCAGGAAGATGAAGAGAAGTAATTTTTGGAGCCATTAACAAGGTCTGGTTAATAGCCATTATAAACCAAAATGGTCAGATCTAAATTGGTTGGTTTTCCAAAATGTACCACAATCTTTAAATAGAGGTTATATTTGGACCAAAGAAAATGGCGAGTGTTAGCCTGCTTAATCCACAAAAAAAAAAAAAAAGAAGTGTTTGTTTGAGGTCGTCTTTTTGTTGGAACACCATCTGCTTTCACCATCTAGCTTTTGACATTTAATCTTTCAGTCAGATGGTTGAAACATAGACGTGGTTTGACAATTATCCCAAACACCCATAAATGGCTTGAATTAAGCTTCCTGAATGGTTTTCCAAAGCTACAAAAATAAACTCATTATTGATTTGTGGACTTTGTAAGTGGATCAGTGCAAACATACCAACTAACTTAGGTGAACTCTACCAGTTTTGCCATGTGCTTGAAATGCAACTTAACGGGAGACATCCATCAGAATATCAGTAAAGGAGTGTGTATATAATTATGTAAGATTAATGCTATAATATGCACCCAACTTGTTTTCAAAAATATATTGCAATTTTATGTCATTTGATTATTTCCTTCAAAAAACATAAAAAGGGAGCAAAAATAATTTAACATTTAGACTATTTTTGACCAGAAATATCTACTGTATAACTTTTGTTATCATCACTATTTATATGTGAATGTATAAAGCTAGAGATAAGACTCATCACCTATTAGGGATTTGATCAGATATAGCTAAAAAAAAAAACAAACAAAACAAACAAACAAAAAAAAACAACCAAAATCATATCTAGCAAAATGACAGACGCTCATTTTGAAAAACACTCATTTCGTCCCTCTTGGTCATGTATGATCTTTAATGTTTTTATTCCAGTTTAAATTTGGCACTCTCTCTAAAGTGTACATTGTGTCTTTAAGCAATTTAGAGCTACTTCTGCAGTTAATCTGTTGCATCCATCCTAGATCCTAAACCCCTGCAGAGTGTGTACACACCTTGTTCCACAGAGGGTTTCGTTCCGTTTCCCGTTTGTCTCCTCATATATACACTCTTCACTTACTGCCATAAATCTCAAAGAAAGAATGAATCTCTCTAAGAGGACTCTTATCCAGTCACCTGCTGTGAACTGCTGGCACATCTTGGATTTCGGACCCATCTTCCACCTCGTGAGAAGTGGTTTAGAAACTATTACTCGTCCTCTGAGACCTCTGCCAGACGGGCTTTTGTTGATGGGACTTTTTTTATTTTTTTTTATTTTGCTGTTTGTATTCCAGCATTTTTTTTTTATGTTTTAAAAATTGATGAAGTTGCTTTTCTCTCAGTGAACAAAGCTTGATGTATTGATTTTCTGATGCCACACTCAATTTCGGTCTGCCTGATCGTGCTTTGGATACAACTGATTCAGTTGTATCCAAAGTGTTTTGGAGGGCAATGCAGCCTTTAGAAACTGTCAATACACCTGTAATAGGACGGAGGAGTCCCGGCTTTGTGTGGAATAACGATAGAACTTCAGACATTTTCACTTAAATCTGGCACCATGTACATATATATGTATTTTTTATATAGAGAGACCAATGCATCCTTTTAGTTTTTGCTAAAAAAACAAAAAAAAAAAAGAAAAACCTTACCCGAGTAAGGTAATCCAATCTTTGGTCTTTGCCAGTGCTAAAAGGTAGCCTCTCTTTTGTTTTTCTTAGTTTGTTTTCTCTTTGCACACTCTTTGTTTTGCTTTTTCACCAATTTATACTTTTGCAGTTTTGGTCTTTTTGTAGCTCACAAAAAGACCAAATTTTTGACCTGCAATCTGCTGAAGGAGATTTCTTATAGACCGTCTAATTTGTTCTTTAGCAGCTGCTTTGGCAACACATTAAAAGTAATTATCTAATATCTACTAACGATCTGTTTTAAGGAAATGTGCCAAGAAGACCATAACATTTTAATGTCAATGAGGTATATGGATACATTTAATTAAATGAGAATTAGTATTTTTCAGGTTATTCCCATAATTTATTTAAAAAAAAAAAAATAATAATAATAATAAAAAACCTTCCATAACCAACATCACAAGCATCTAGTACATAGGTGCAAAATGGTTAACACAACATGGATGTAGATTAGCACAAGATGTGAGCAGGAAGTCGGGGTATGACTCAGCAAATGGGTGAACTGACCCAGATGATTTCCATTCATCCCAGTGTTAATAGTGTAGAGATAGATCATGAATTGTTTTAGTTTAGCCTTTTCATGCATGAATTATTAAAGCTTCACATCAGATCTCAGCCCCCAGTGTTGTCAATTTTCCCTAGAAACCAAATGCAAGCAATTCAATACAAGCATGAACTCTTTAAACGGGACTTTTATGAATAAATGCTATTTATGACAACATAGTGGAAGGGTGGGGCAGCACGTCAATAGTTACGTCTATATACTCCACCCATGGTGACGCAGCTGTTTCCTCAGCATTACAAATTGCTGATACTGGGCATGTGTGTCACCCACCACATTGTCCAGGTCCAGCGTTGCCTGCTTCAGCTGATCCCCGGAGGCCTTGATCATCAGCAGGATTTTGGTGAAGGTTCGACACGCTCCTGTGCTTCCCTCATCCTTCCTCCCATCCTTCCCCTCGTCCTCAACTTCCTCCTCCGTCATGCTGATGCTGCAGTTCAAAGCGAATGTAATGTCGTGGAGCTGAGCTGAAAGTGCGCCTGCTGAAGCTTCCAGCAAGGAAAATTGTTTTATGAAGGCCTCCCGTGCCTCTGGAAGAACAAAGCAAATAAAAACCGCATTAAGTCTTTCATGGATTATTTCACAGAGAATGTTATTCTTCCCGTACTCTTTGTAGCTTGCAACTATCTTGCTCTCTAAACTCTCATTTATCGGGGTAATTCGTGCAAGGACTCTCATCCTTCCTGCCTATCCGCTAGAGAGGAGACGGGGGGGCAGCATGTGGGAGTCTGTCCAAATTCCAACACCTCTGTCACACTCGCTTTGTAGTTTATGAGGATAATCTGGCTGGCTGTTAAAGCAAGTAATTAGGGGGTGAGTCCAATCAGTACAATATGTGTCGGTTGTTCCTTCATTCTATCTTTGTCTTATGAATTGAAACTAAATAAGTGTGTGTCCCAGCATGGGTTGTTTTGGGGCCCACACGTAGAGCCCGTGGCTCCCACATGCTCATTATATTACTATCAGGCCACCCAGCGTCTTAAAGAGCATGGCTGGAATGTGTGGCGTGGGCGTTGGGATTTGTTCAACAACTGTTATCAGGATTGCAACTATAATCATTATAAACTAGGGATTAGAGATGCACGTTCTGTCATATCAATAGGGATTAAGTTAGTCACATGGTGCCTTGTTTTATATTGTTATGCTTTGTCTCCATTTGGCCTGTGCAGCTGAGCCTGTAAGCCTTGTTCCCCTCGAAAGATAATGAGGATATATCAGCATTGTGCTAAAGTAATTGGGAGAGGTCGGGTATTGTTGCCTGCTTCCTGATTTAATCGCTTTGTTGTGCCTCGTATGCAACGCCGTCGCAGCGTGGCGGGGGGGGGGATGCGTGGCGGAAAGCAGGGGGTGGCGTCACGTCATCAGACGTCTCGGCCTCGCTCCCCGACTGCCTTCGCGCTCGTATGGTTATCGTCTCCCGAGCAGGAATGCGCCGCATCAGACACAAAGGGGAACAGGCTAGAGTCGTGTTTCACAAGGCGAATGCCGTCATGTGTCTCGAGAAGTGATGGACAAAAGAGGGTGAGAAGGAGGATAGAGAGAGAGAGAGACGGGGAGGGGGGCATCAAAAGAAGCGAGAAATTATCTCTTGCTTTCTTGCTGTTGTACCTTGGAAGGCCAGAAAATCCTCCAGTGCGTTGGGAAAAGTATCTTCCCTCTGGTGCTCCCCTTCGTAAAGCCCCGTCGTGGCGTACTTCAGTGGGTGGTGGCGCTTCCCAAATCTGCCTCGGCAATCAAAGTGAGCCAGCAGCTTGTCCAAATCCCGAAGACGAGTCTGAAGCTTTTCGGCCTGTAACAACATCATGATTTTAAAAGAATCGGAGGGAAAGCAGGCTTTTTTGTTTAAAAAAAAAGAGAAAAAAAAGAAGAAAAAAAGGCATGAAAATTAAAATAATGTGGCTCTAAAATATCTGTATTCATTTATTCAGATGCAAAGATTGAGATGTGTCTTCAATTCTTAGTACACCAACACATGAAAATGTAGTATTTCAACAAAAGCAATGAATAAATGAATATCAACAACACGATAAGGGATGGAAAAGCGTCTTCCTATCTGGATCCTCTCGCTGTTCTGTGTGCCATAGGCAGAGGAGGAAAGCATTGCGAGAGATAAGTAGATTAGACTTTGAGAGAATAAAAATCAGGTCTGAAAGTGAAATGAAAGGGACGTGATTGGTCCTGGCAGTTAAACAGTCACAGGTTTATTAAACGTTTGTGTGATCGCACGTCTTTTTGAGGGGGAAGGTGTGCCATAAGTTGCCCACAAGACCTATTTGATTACTGGCTGTGCTTTCTGCTAGTTAGTAACCAAAGTGTCTGCCAAAAAAAAAAAAAAGAGTCTTCAGATTTGACTCTTGGCTCTAGATAACTCTTATTTTCTGCGTTTGATCATCTTTTCAATAAATACGAAGGAAAGCGTTGAAAGAAAGCTCATAAGAACTCCCGGTTGATGTTTGTGAAAAGTCATGCAGGGGTCACGGCAAATACATAGAAAACAGACCAAAACTGAAGTATTTGACCCACAGCGAGACGCCACATGTTGCTGACAGTCCATCTAATAGAGAACACCATCATTATGGTGAAGCATGGTGGTGGCAGCGTGGATGGTTTACTGAGAGTTAGGGCTGATGAGTGGATTGATAGAGCGGAAACGTAGGAAACTTGACGGAAACCCTTTGAGAGGTTGATATTAGCTTGACATCGATCTCGAACATACGGCCTGAACTACAGCACGATATGTTAGATCAAAGCATATTGATCTAACATATTACAGCGAATCATTGCTCCTCAAAGCATTGACAATTTAACGATTCTAATCACTAGTTTGCGATGACCTAATATGAAACTCTTAAAACATGACGGTTGTTGGTTTTTGACAAGAAATGAAAATGTTCTCGGGGTACGAAGGATTTTGCAAGGCCGAGATGTTACTCTATTTCTGCGTTTTATGTTTTATCCAAAGGGGGGAAAAAAGAAAAAAAAAAGTCAGCACCAAGATAAGAGGGCGACCGGTGGGAGGGGGATGGGATGTTAGAGGACAGGAAGAGTAATTGCAAGAGTTCAAAGAAGACAAGGGTTGGGATGTTCACTGAATTGCCAACACTGTGGAAGCCACCGCATGCATTCACACAGGAACGGTGCTGGTCCGTCGAGGACGTCCAGCCACTTCTGCAAGGGGGGAAAGAATAAGCGCAGGAAATAAAGGCAGAACATGTCAAGAGGTATTGGATTCTCCTCAGAAGGGAAATCCTGGAGCACCGAACGCGGAATGCAACAGATCCAAAGGGACAGAAAGGAGCGCAGGAGATCATTAGGGCAAATGTCCCCTTTCTATTTCAATGCACATCCACTGTATAGCTGCAATCTCCAAAATACAAAGGAGCCACACGGCTGTCAGGAAGGTCTGCAAAGGCGGCGTGCTCCGGGGGAATGTGATATTTAGAGGGAAGAATTGCACCTCGTGAAAGCAAGAAGGCAAGAAACGCCATGTAGGTGTGAAACCTATTTATATACATCAGTGCGGCAACCAAGTGTTTAAGACAAAATCGAAAACCCAAAATGAGACATTAGGAAAAATGGAGATAGATGAAGCAAACAAACAGAGAGAAATCAGGTAATTTACAGTAGAATTTGGTAATGCCATGCCTTTTTTAATCCCACAGTGGGGAAATTCACTTGTTACAGCAGAACAGTAGCTAAATATGCCCCAATGTATATGAAAATATCTGGAAAGTCAATATAAACAACTATACACCAACAAAATGCATTATTAAAATAAATATAAACTAAATAGATACTGAATATGTTCTGTTGCATGGAGATTCCACAACTTTACAGAGCTCACATGAAGTGAAAATAAAGAGCACATGCTATTTGTTGCATGTGAAAAAGTGAAAAGTCACTGAAAACAGTTACACTAATTAACCTAACAGTCATGTTTTCAACCTGTGGGAAGAAGTCAGAGTACATGGAGAGAACCTGCACAGAAACTCTGGCAGAACATGTAAGCGCCATGCAGACAGAACCCAAACCTGGATCTGAACCCTTTCCATTAAAACCGCATTTGAAATTCACTACATTCCTTCAGCAGAGTGATCAGCACAGAAAGGATCCTTCAACTACAGATACTCACATGTTCTTTGACGAGGCCGTAGCAAACCGGACACTCCTCACACTGGTGAGTGGCTCGGTCATAGAAATAATTCAGCTCACATTTGTCGCACTTGTGACCCACGAAGCCGCGGCGACACTGGCAGGTGCCATCGCCGCGACACTGCATGGAAGCGGAGCCCATCGGGTCACAGTTACAGGCTGGACGAAGCGGGTTTAGACGAGAAGGGGAGTCGGGAGGCGAGGGTAAACAATTCACGAGTTAGAGAAAGCTTTCAAGTGTGATCTGTATTGAACGTATTAGACAAGGGCATAGGGGGCAGCTGCAGTGCCTGATGTAAGGTAGCGTACCTCTGCAGCCTTGTGAGGAGAATCCAAAAAAGCCCACACGGCAGGAGCCGCACAGGGTCCCCTCCACTCCCGCGCGACACAAGCACTCCCCAGTGGCTGGATGGCAGGCCATCGACAGCGAGCCGACCGGGTTACACTTACACCTGGTGAAGGCAGGACGATATCTCAATGGCGGGCTCAGTGCATAATCTCTCATACAGACCTTCTCTCAGATGCGGTGGGAATCCATTTACCTTTCGCATCCAATGCCAGGCTGAAGGTCGAAGAAGCCGACTTCACAGTGGCTGCAATCTCGCCCGGTCACATGAGCGAGGCAACGGCAATTTCCTGTCGCGGGGTGGCATTCGTCGACAGGCCCCGAGGTTCCCGCAGCGCTGCAGCGACATGCTGGGGAAGAACAAATAAAGCATTTTAATTGTTAACGTAAAGATAATGTTATATTGTTGACAGCTTAAATCTGCGTGCGTCTCATTTTCGTATGGGATAAGTTATTAGTTTTATCTGATTTGAGTGCTGGAGGGAGAATTAGATAAAATGACAGACAGGAGCATGGAAATTCAAGCATCCCTCTGCAACATTGTTCTGCCGGATAAATTCAACTGGGGATTACAGGTAGGAGAAAAATAGGAAAAAGGAATATGAAAGTGGAAGAATGAACACCTCTACTGTGGCACTTTGGGTCGTTTCCTGCCTTTGTAACTTTATTTAAAGTTCAGTCACTGATTTTCTCTTTTTTACCTTTTAACAATTCAAGGACTTTTTTTTTTAAGTGATCCAACTCTGAGCCATTTGCTCATCTCATTTGAAACTTTTGCCTTTTTTGTAACCTGGAAAAAAAAAAAGTGTGCACCCACACCCATACACCCAAAGTGAACGCTTCAAATAGATATTCCTGCATTCCTGTCGAGAGAAATACCTGAATCCCAGCACCACTGATTATATAAGAAGTAAAACTTTATAAACCTTCTACTGCAGTGTGATGGGAACTTCTTTTTCTTGAGGAGTTGTGGGGTAAAAAAAAACAGATAACCGACATGTTCAAAAGTCTTAATTTATGACAAAATTCTTCTCACAGTTTTCTTTAAAACATTTAGAAACTGAGTTTGTGAGGACTTTGATATCTTTCACGGTTCTACACCAGGCACACTCACAGTTGTAACTTTGTACATCCCTGTGGATAGTTGTAAGTTCATTTACCATAAATCTGCAACATGGACAGGATTTCAGATATTTTTGCAAGGGCAGTATGAAACGTTTAGCGGATTTTTCTCTGAACCACTCAAAGTCAGAACTATACACACATAACACAAAAAATATATGTATAAATGTATTTTGTCAAGTTGCAGGGAAACTACTTGTTCTTTGTAGCCAAAAACAAAGTTGAATATTTGACCAATTGTACAATTAAAACCACATAGCTTGTTTAAACGGGTTGGTTATAAGGCACAGAGTCAACCTTTAGAAAGGTATGCACTGAGATGAAAATTTGGGGCAATATCCAATATTAATATTGCCTATTTATGTCTATTTTATTTATGTTTTACTGCCCTTTCAACACTTTGAAAAAAAAACAAAAAACAACCGACCTGCTGACTTCACCACTGGTTCTCTGCTTCAGTTCCCCATAATCCTGTGCTGCATCACTATCACTGTCACATGATCAAACAAACACCTTGTGACCAACATCCTTCCCCAGAAAAAAAAATTTGCAGAAAGATGGAAAGAAATATTAGTTGGTAATATTGGCCCAGTTGAATTGATCAAACTGACACTGTTGTATTAAATACGACTAATATTGGCCGATTTAGATGTTAGTGCCGATGCATATCACGCATTCCTACAGGATATGCTGTTGCTAAACAAATCGGGAACTACTAAAGCTTACGCCTGAGATCCTGGAACATCAGCGTGATCGTCCACGCTGTCCATTGTTCATTGTAAGTTTAGCATCACAACATACTGAGTCGGTGTCAACTAAGAAAGAACTCCCTGCTCCAAACTGCTCCAAGCATGACTGAAATTTTTCCACATAAAAAAGTTTAATCTTTTCTGGAGAAGTCAAGACAAGGATTGATGCGTTTGCCTAAGTCCAAACTTTGAATGTAGTCGGATGTTCCATCAATCTAATGATCTCAACCAAGCAAGTTTTGGAATAACTGATACCATATTTCTGGAATGACCAAGCTTCAGCAGTTTTCTAAGGGCTCGTTTTTCATAAATTCCTGCAGGGGGATGTATGTTTTTGAGAGTATGCATATGATTTTGATCCTGTGTGCATTGGAGTACACCTGCTATTTTCACATCTATTCTATTTCACATTTGTTTTCTAAATTATCTTAAAATTTGAAGTCAATTCTAAGAAAAGAAGGGATTCGAAAGGCAAATTAATAATTTTATCTATGATAAGTGTGTGTAAACTTGTAATTGGCACTCTTCTGTTAAAAAAAAAGACAAACTCTTCACATATTAAATAATTAAAAGAAATCATTTTTTTAAATGTTTTCTTAGTGACTCACGTCTGCACTTCTGTCTGGCCGTTTGGTTCAGGGCGTCGCCATAAAAACCCTGCTTGCAGCGCTGGCACTGGTCGCCCTCTGTGTGCCCGAGGCACTTCAGGCATCGCCCGGTGAAGTGGTCACAGACTCCCACGGCGTTGACATCCACATTTCCGTTGCAGGTGCACCTTGCGCAGGGGCGAGCCGTCCCCGACGTTCCCAGGGGGTCGCCGTAGTAGCCATCTTCACATATCTGACAGCGCACGCCTGCACACGCACAACGAGAGGCAAAGGAGGTGAGAGAGGGACTTTGATGGCAGCACTGGAGGTCATTTTCGTGTAACATTAGACTATGTTCTAATTAAATTAAATCCGCTGATTAAATGTGCCTGAATCACAGGTGGCCCTCCGCGGTGACGGGAAAAGCAAATGAACCGACTTAAAAAATGACAGTCTTCTCGGCAACAAGCCGATTTGTGGAGACGTGGTTTGAATCTTGTCACAAAGCTCCTTGTTTACTTTGTCGACTGTCCGTGCGCATCATCTTAAATTGCAGGAATCTCCTGTCACCTGTCTGTCCTGCAGGGCAGCTGGTGCAGACCACCTGTCCGGTCTCTGCAATCTGGGCGCAGCTGCTGAGGCCCGGGCAGGGGCAGGCCTGACAATCACCACGAGTGCCAATCAAAGCGTTGCCATAGTAACCATCCAGGCAGCGCTCACAGGTCGTCCCACCGGTGAAATCCAAGCACTCGCACACCCCTGTAACACAAAGAGGAGTTGCACGTTTGTATCACACAGGAACACCTGCTCATGAATTACCAGAAAATGTTTTTTTTACTCCCCCTCTCCATGCCAGCAGAGGGCGCTGTGTCTCTGGCCAAAAAAGCAAACAGTACAGTCCATATTCTGCTTTAGAAAAAGGAAAATAAATAAATAAAACATTCCCTACAGCACACCATGGAGAGCAGAAGACAACTAAATTCACCCCGACTATAATTGCTTTGGGAAATATGTGAGCCAAATGCAGTCCGAAAGACCTTCAAGAAGCAAAGCAATTCCCCCACCACGAGGGGGGGGATTGCCAATTCTATGATGTCCTAAGAACAAACTGTTGTTTTGAAATTCAGTAGAAAAAAAAAGAAGAAAAAAAAATCAGCTTTCAGCTATAAACGACTTTAAATGTACAACATGTGTTGATTTACACTTGCATACACATCGAAGCCCCAGATGCATCCTATTCAATTTACAGAGTGATTTTTTTTTTTCCTGTCGACCTGCTACATTTTAAATCTATTAAGATACACCAGCCGCTGAGTGATACAGCATGACGCAGACCTGCCAGGATATCCACAGCAGCGATTCGATGCGAGTGTAGTGTAGAAAGATGCGCCGGATGGTCGGGCTGTGCAAACTTCTGTGGCTGTTCGGTGACCCACAGTGGCCCAGCATCCGAGCCCATAATCAGGCCCACAAACGCGCTTAAAGCCAACTGTGGGTAATGACCTAGTTGAGTTGAAGCAGTAAAGATTCGCTATGACAAGGAAGAGACTACTTTTCACATGCGAAAGTTGATGAGTTTTCCTGCAAGCTGTAAAAACTTATTTCTAAGGTTACCATTTATATTAATATAATGTTTTGCAAGGTATTTACAGCCCTTGAACTTTTTAACCATATGTTACATAACAATCAGAGACAGATTTTAATGTGGGCAAGGTGGCTCATCACTCAGGACAGCACAGTCTTGAACTTTTGTCAAGACTGTTCTGAATCACTAGAAAAAAAGAACAGTTCATTTCACCTGACAAATATCCATTTACATATTTTGCATATCAATTGAGTGAATCACAGGTATAACATTTCTACAAATGGGTGATTTATTGCAACAGACTGCATGATGCCTGCATGTTGCTGCTGCAGACTGCTAGATTCAAGTGGCTACAAAAGTGCAACACTTTGCAAGACGTTCTGCTGTATTTTACCTAATTTACTGTGACTTTGTGCATTAGACTGACGCATTCATTGTCCGTACCTGCAGTAAACGCAATTGAAAATCTGTGACAAAATTATTAATCTTCCATTCAACGTGACTGACGTTGAGCTATTTTGCACAGGAAAAACTGAAAGAAATTTCAGTCCTTAGTTGTGTAAAGCCGGTAATCTCCCAAAGGATTTAGTGGTATCAGAGCGGATTAATCCAAAATGCATCTGTCCAGATTTTTGTTTGGGAAAATGTTTGGAAACTTGTGTCGATTTTCTTCTGCTTACAATAACTTCTGTGCGAACTGCTTCGTGTTGGTCGGTCACAAACATTTGCTTGGGAGGGACGGCGAGCTGCTGTACCGAAAGCATCATTTCATTCTGTTTGCACACACAAAATGTTTGAAAGCAGAGGACATAAAATAGCTGGAATGAGCTCTAAAATTTAATAACCTGTCAAATGACTTTGCCACACATTGATAGCAGTAATTGAGTTTTGATTCTCTAAAGAACGTGCCAATAAGATTGCGGTGCATTGCAAATAATCTGTAGCTGTGTGACTTAACTGGGGTCTCATTAAACTTTCTCATCATTCCCCCCCTTGCCCACTGTGTGCATAGGTGAGATGCTCTTTGCTGTGGATTTTCAAGTCAGCTCACGTCACCGTTGAAACTCTCTTCTCTTGTTTGAGGTCGCTGCTGTCGCTACACGGAGCTAAATTAAAAGTCAAACGTTTAAGACGGAATAATGCCTGAAAAGCTAAAAATGATCCCACATCTACGACGGAGGGAGCAACAATTATCCGTTCGCCTCTTCAAGTGCCCGGCTTCTGGCTAGAAATTATTAGTCTTTTGATGAGGTGAGCTGCATAATAAATAACATTCAAGCGTAAAATGCCAGCACTTTGAAGCCGGTATTTAGCAATAACGATTGTTCCCAGTACAAAGAAAGTGAGTCTTTCTTGAATTTCATAAGGCATACAATGACAGTGGTGGCGTGCACTGTCAATCCCCAATGAGCCATAGTAAATTTAATGGCAGCAGAAATGTGCTGACTTTACTGTGTGTGAAGATGACTGAGTGCGATATGAGGCAGCAGAGCCACCGAGGGCCTCCTCGATGCCATTATCATTCCACAGGCTCCTCGGAAAAGCTAACGCCATGCATCACAAAATGTCGCTGAATTGCCGGATGCCTCCTCGCGCTGTATTTCCCCATCGCCATGCAAACCGCCTTCCTTTCGTAATGTCTCCGAAGAATAATTTTATTAATGAATCAATGAGCATTCATTTAGTGCTAATGAATTGGGATTTCTTTGAATCTCCCTTCGGAAGCACCACATTATGAATCCTCACATTATGAATCCTCACATTATGAATCCCGGTATTCTCCTCGCGCCCCCCTCTCCCGTCTTGTGCTCTTTCCATTTCAGCCGCACGTGAGCGCGCTCTGCTCCTCTGCCTGAACTCCGCTCATCCATTCTGTGATGGGGAAAACGATATTTCCGCGTAGGAAACAAGCGAGCTGAAGTTTTGCTCAGGAGCCATCTTCACATACAGATCACACTTCCAAAGAGCTTCCTTTTCTTCCCACATAGCCTCTTTCTTACCTGCACACCTTCCCCCTGTTGAGCTCTGGCTACATAAATCCACACCCATTTCATTAGTTAAGTGTCTTACAGGAGGATACACTAGAATGCGAGACTGAGTGATGGCTTTAGACAAGACATAAAGCTATACTAGAGCACATACAGGGTCAGTTGTATATAAAAGCAAAACTGGAAGTTTACATACACTCTATAGCAAGAGATATACATTTTTTTATTGTCATTGTCTGACTTTAAATCAGCCTAAACTCATCCTGTTTTATGTCAGGTAGAATTAATAATAATAATTAAAAAAAAATGATGCTACTGCCTGGTAAGATAGTGCCAGTATTTTCCACAGCGAAATAACTCCTTTACAGCTGGAAAAAGACTAACTTTTAGAGACATGAGATGAGGTCTGATGAAACTAAAGCTCAAGTGTCAGACCATAATGACCATTGTTTTCTAAGCTAGCAATGGGTAAATGCTCAATAATAAATGCCCTCTACTTGCACAGCACTTTATCAAGTCCAGAGGACTTCAAAGCGAGTTAAGCTACATTCAGTCATTCCCACTGATGGCGGTAAGTTGCTACATCGTAGCCACAGCTGCCCTGGGGCGGTCTGACAGAATCGAGGCTGCTGTGCCTCGGGCCCTCTGATCACCACCAGCAGGCAAGGTGGGTTGAGAACTTCGCCTAAGGACACACTGAGACAGACGAAGCAGGGGGTTCGACTTGCAACAGGACAAACTCCTAGTAAACTTGAGTAAACACCATTCCATTCCAATTGTGAAGTACAGAAGTGGTAAGATCATGTTATGGGGCTGTTTTGCTGTAGGATAGATCACATGATGGGGAAAATGAGTGTCAGGAAATATTGGAGCCACATGTTGCAACGGCAACCAGGAAGTTGAAGCTCATGGCTAAATGGGACTTTCGAATGGACAATGACTCATAGCAAGCAGGCCATTGAGTTGCTATGTGGCTTACGGTCAACAGAGTCAATATTTTTGGAGTTTCTATCACAAAACTCAGATCAATAAAAAAAAATTGGGGCAGAGCTGATAAGGTCTGTACAAACAAGATGGCCTGCAGACCAGTTGAACCCTTTCTGTCAGGAGGAATGGGTCAAATTTACAGCGAACTACTGCGAGAAATGTGCAGTATGTGTATACTTCTGTCTTCAGTCGTGGGTACAATACATTTTCAATCTTCTGGACTTTTAGAGTGCATTTTTAAATGATATTAGCTTCACAGTACCACCTCCCTTACAAAAGTATGTGATTACTGTTTTGATTTCTAGCAGTAGGACTTTCTTCTCGTCTTTCAAAGTGGAGCTTTGGACAATTTGTTGTTTAACAGTTTTATTTGACATTTGAGAAGAAATTGTTACTGGGGCAGAGAGTATACATCGTGGCGCTGCTGTGTACCCTGTAAAAATGATTTCGGCTATGCCTCCAGCGATACAAACAGGCAAAGACACACAGACTCAGCATATCTCTCAGCTCCCTGGGTTGGTTCATGCTAGACAATCATTCAGTTTTTCTCTCACTCAAAGAGCCATAAGTGACTTCTCAAAAGATAGCCGTTATCAGTGTTTGCGATGGCTTATAATGGCTTTAACACCAGACAGAGGAAGTAGAGTGAGGGGAGAGGAAGAAGGAGAAATGTGTTTTTGTTTAAGAGAGGATCACAGCTCTCATCTTTTGGTTTTCCTCTAAAATTGTCAGATGTATTTTCTGAAACAAATCGGCGCACGTCACTCTGCACCATCTTGGGAGGTTGTTCAGGGAAAAATAGGCATCATGTGGGGCTTTTGATAAACGCGTCATATGGGTTTCAAAGCAACGCCTGACGACATTGAGTCATGAGAATGATTTACGCATTTTTTTTCCCATTTTGCCCCAATGACACGAATGCTTAGAAGAAATAAAAAAAGAAGGGAAAAAAGAGTTGTAAATATGATTACTTTTTCCCTCCATTTCCTTTGCAGTATCATGTAAGAAAATGGCACCACGGACTGTAAGCTGTAAACTATAAGCTATTCCAGCTCTCATCTTCTGTATCCCTCCATAAACAGTAAAAAAAGCTGCAGGCCAATAAAATCTATTTACCGATGCATGGGAACAGGCTGTTTTAATGAAGGAAAGGAGGAAATAAATCAGAAAAAGAGATGCAGAAAAAGGAAATTTGGCATGCCTCCCTGGAGGCTCAAGGGCAAAAGGCCGGGTTTAATCTGCTGCTGAACTGTTTCACGGCACTGCTGCTGTCAGATTTAACACAAATATTCTGCGATTGCACATGCGGCTCCTCATTGAGCTCTAAACGGACTGCTGAGGAGAACAGGGGGGGAGGCTGCTGAAAAAAATAACCTAACCAAAAAACAAAACAAAAAAACAAACAAAAAAAACACATAGGGCAGTATGTTTTGTTCAAGCCGATACATAATGTGTGAAATACAGATGACAGGGGAAATCTGTTTTGTCATAGTGTGACTGTGGAAAATAAATGCATCAATTCCTGTTTTGTGTATAGAGGCTGTCGGCCAAATTATTACAGTCAAGGCCCCCGGGTATCAGGCAGGGGAGAGCTGGCAGCGGTGGCTGTAGCTCATGTTGTCTCGCTAAATCTCTGGGTCAGCTCGTTCTTAAAGGAGGGCGTTGTAAATGATGCATTTTGGTCTAATTAAACGGTAACTCCCTCATGAAGCTGTTCAAACAAGCCGCAGATACGCAGACTGTGTTTAATAATTCTGATGCATTCTTCAACTTAACTACAAGCATGGGAGTCTAAAACATTTAACATGTCACTTAGTAGCTACAGAGTGCAGTTTTATTCTTTGTGATCTTTCTGGATTTAGCAACAAATTTCTCCAAAACGACACTGGAGCCTTCAGAGCGTCACACGTTTGTTTTCTCTGACGCCTCGTTTTCAGTTTCATTTCCACTAGAATTAAACTCGGAGGCATGAAGAGAAATTATCAGCCCTCACATAACTATTAATTAGTTAATTGTGGAGAATCAACTTAATCAGTGTCACTTCAAGGCTAAACTCTCTAAATGGAGGATCTGTTAAGAGGTTATAAGTTGCTAGTATCTTACTTGCTGCAGATGAATCTTTCCATGGCTTCAATGTGGAGATTAGTTTTCGACTAAGCAATCAGAGGTAGGCAAAAAAATAAAAAATAAATAAATAAATCAGATCTTTGTTCTGTTAAAGCAACTTGAATATCAAAAACATCATAGCTTTTCACACATATGTGATCTATTTTAACTTCTGTTACATTTGCGGATTATTTTCACATTAGATTGGGGTGCGCAGCGAAACCTAATCCATTTAAAAACCAAAGAGCTTCTTATCCATACCAGGATTAAAAAAAAATGTTTTGTATGAACTGCTTTGACCCTTTTGCTATGGAAGTTGCTGTTACTTTTTAGAAATTCACTTTGGTCTAAACTTTGTTCTTAATAGCTGTTAGCTGGAAACCTAATCTCCATTGCTTTCTAGTGGTTAAGAATGGGATGAATCAGCCGTAAAAACTAAGTTCTTTCTTGCCTTTTATAAAGCCCAAAGAAACTTAGATAACTGTTACAATAACATCTAATTTCCCTGTGGGGTTAATCCTTATAGAGATATATTGCACTAACATAAATCCAATGTTCTGATCCCATTCTTAAACATCCTTATCCTTAAAATTTGGATTCATACAATCACAGATATTTGTGTTCAGACTATGGTACCTAAATATCTTCTTCTGAAGCAAGTAAAAAAAAAGGTATTTTTGTTGTTTCTTCTATTGCATAACAGCACGTGGTTGTTTTTGGTCTCTGACATTTGCGCAAGGCCAAATTTTTGAATAATGTTGAGTTATTTTGCATAGCTAAATGTCACACCCACTGCAATATGTCAGCAGAAGTCAGAACACCGAAGTCCTCCTTAGTTTATCCTGGCTTTGCAGAGGAAAATGGATCACTGGAGGCTCCTATTGCAAAAATATATTCAAGTCTAGGTTGTAAAGGCCATCACACAACATGTCTTACACAGTGACGCTTGTAAACAACGGCCAACTTGTTCATCGGCATACATATTTGAATGTTCAGCTGAAATATGAAACATTCAGAGGCAGTGCTTTCCAACAAAAAGGAACTATTTGGAGCAAAACGGGGAAAACGAGTGCGAGCAACTCTCGGAACGCTGCTGAAATGCCATCTCAAGTCCTCAAAGCTCATTAGTCTAAAAAGTCTTGGGGACAAACTTGAGTCAGAAGAGTTCATGCACAGTGAAGCTGGCTCTGGCACCAGTTTATTCAGCCTTTAATCTCTCTGGTGGGCCGTGTTTGTTCAAGGCTTAGCCCTTAAGATGCCAAGGCTGCATCAGTGTGGGATATGAGGAGCGACAGTGAGGGTAAAATGAAGCGAGAAAGAGCAGAAAAACAGACAGATGTAGTCAGTCTGCATTGAATCTCCCCATGTAATTTCTATTGCTGATCCCATTCGCCACGCTTTACTTATCTCCTCTCAACCAGCGCTCTTATTTCGCACAAAAATAAACAGCCAGATAAACAATGCACGCACTCCGTCTGCCTGTCGTGGCTTGCAGTCACACTGTCAAAGATTGCTGATCTGAAAAGGTTCTGACCTTTCTCTTGACGCAATTAGTTTAGACAAGGAAAACTTTACACAACGAGCCCAAGAAGTCGTCAGAATGAAGGATAATTTGGACGTCTTCAAACTTGAAAAGCGATACTCAGTCGGCCGCACAAAGCCGTTTATGCTCTCCAACTTATAAAAGACGCGGAGTCAAGATCCCTGCGAATGGGAACTGCATTCCGAAAATAGTTCCTTAAATGTAATCTTAAATTCAATGCAGCAGGATCACGGAGAACAAAAACGGTGTCGCAGACCATAGACACTCAACCAAAGAACCATGTTATTGGCTTAAACAGAGAAGCTGTAACGCTGCATCCTGGCACTCAATATCCAGCAGTGTGCTGGGAACGTCACGTGTTTCATTTGTTTAAGTGATTAATGAGCACTCGCATGCAGGGTACGCTGCAGAGAAAATTGAGTGTCTCTGTTCTATCTATACAATCATCTCTTCCCCCTCTCCAAAACCCACTCTTGGATTTGTGAATTATGGCCTATGCCCAATTTTATGGATGGGTTATGTGCAATTACTACGGCGTACATGCTGTGCAGAGGCATATCTAGCCCATCCTGAAATCAGCACTGTACATGTGCATTTGAACGTGCGTCGCTCTTTTGAATCTAAGGGACATATGTTTGACTTCATCCACCCCACAGCGCCGGAGCTCGGCCGAGATCGCAATCTGCTTGTTCCACAACAAATATTAACATTTCCAATCTGTTGTGTTACACTACAGCAAATAGAACCGACACAACCCAGAGAGTGTTAATAAATCATGATTATGAAGCACCATTGGCGGCGGTTTTCCCCAGCAGCCGGTGAATAAACTCCATCCCAGCTTTTGTCTGTGGGCCCGCCCTGCAGGATGATACGAGCCGTTAGGTAATTATACAGCAATTAGGATTCTGATAGAAGAAACAGCAGGTTGGTCCTCCCGCCTGGTGACAAATGATGAACAGGGGTATCTAATCAACTTTCCTTGATAGCTCTCCCCTTGACCCAAACTTATAGATTCGTGGAGAGCTCGCGCAGTTTGTTTACTTCCTGCTTAATTTCTTATAAGAAAGCCAGTGGGCTGTCAGAACATGACATGCAACTCTAATCGTCGTTTTGAAAAAAGAAAGGCTAATTTTAACTGGCTTCCTTTCCTCTGACAGGCAGCTTATGCCGTTCAACACAAGATACCAAAGGACATAAGGCATGTTTGATGCCTGACTCAGAGGACACCATGTTCCATATTCAACTCTCATTCGTCATTCACACAGCACTGAGGGCAGGCGAATATTCAAACATCCCAAAAAAACAATATGTGTGTGAACACGACAATAATTCCTTAGACTCTGTGATGAAGAATGTGTTTTTCTCCAGTTCAAAACAGCAACAATGTGTATCCAGGGAACATTGGAAGCTAAAATACACTTTTTTTTAAACACAATTTTTATTTATATAGCACTTTTTTGTTGTTGTTTTTTTTAGCAACAGGGCAGTTCATATTGTTTATTCTATATAATAATATGACTACCTGTCCAAGGATGTATTGGCTCCCCCTTTGCTGCCAACAGAACTCAGTAAAGTAAATTGTGGAGTAAAGCAAATTGTGTGGGCACCACTAGACTTCTGAAAGTCTGTCATGGCATCTGGCAACATGTTTGCAGCAAATATTTCATGTTCTACATGGATCAGACCTATTTGTCCTGTGATTTTCAAAAACGACTAATGGGATTGGGAACGGGCGAGTTTGTCAACTCCTTAAACTAGTTCAACTCCTTAAGCTGTTCCTTAATCACTTGCTTATTTGCCGGGAACATTGTTCAGTTCAGTTCTACTCAAACTTACTTTATGAATCTTGAAGTGGAGCTGAATGTTGTTGAAACTCAATCAGTCAGACTTTCTTTAGAGTCACTGTAGTTTATAATGGGTGCTGGCAGGAGGATTCTCCTGCAGTGTTCTGTATTAAAGCCTTTGACTGTGTTGTGGTAAAACCATCTACTCCAGCAGATGAAGAAAGAAAAAAATAAACTCTCTACAACAGGCGTATATATTGTTGCTGTCTGAGCTTCCAGGGGTCAGCATGCGCACAAGTAGTCTACAGCTCTGCACCCGTATGTGCTGAGAAATGCAAAGAACTAAGCATTTTGACACCTGTCTATCAGAACAAGAATTTATGTCTTTAGTAAGTTCATCTACAGTAGCTTGTCTGTTACACGGGTCAGCCTTTGTTACCCACATGCATCCACAAAACTTGACTGCCTCCAGCTCTCCCCATTTAGCTCCTTGGAAAATTTTTTAAAAGATATTAACCCCAGATCAGGAATACCCCAGAGGAGCTGCGGCTTTACAGACAAGCTCATCCAGTCATCTCCACATCCCAATAAAACTCACTCTAATCCATAAATTTGGGTGTTGCGGTGGCGCAGGGATAAAGCATGACACGCGTGTGGCGGCTCTAGCCCTCGACAGGTTCGAGGCCTGGCCAGATAACCGTTGCTACACTTCACACTCCTTTCTTATAACCCACTTTCCTGTCTGGTAGCTGCTATATAAAGGCCACTAGAGCAGAGAATACGTAAAAGAGAAAAATCTATACATTTTAAAAGCAAGGCCACTTGAACCGTGAGAACACAGAGTGTTTATCGCTGCCCAATAAATTCCACTCACTAAGAGGGGCCATGATAAAGAGATAAAGTCTCTTTTTCACTTCACCTGTCAGTGGTCATAATGTTATACCTGATTGTTGTGCAATTCAAAAGAAATCTCAAGCAAAGTTTGGTCTTTTTCCTGTTATCTTTACAGGTGTGGTCAGATGCTTACATGATTATTTAAGTCTGTATTTATAATTTGTCATAACTTGTAAAAAAAAAAGAAAAAGCAGTATGTTGTATTATCATTCATCCATCCATCCATTTTCTTTACACCCTTGTCCCTCAGTGGGGTCGGGATATTATCATCCAATGAAGGAAAAAAAGAAAGGTTCATACAAATTATCAAGACCCAAAATGACATTCATGCAGATTATAGGTTAATCCAAACATGAGTTTTATTTATTTATACATTTACTTCGAACATGATAGAAATATAATATCACACACATGAACCAGGAGTGCAAAAGGCACATATTTTTGTACAGCCATCATCTTAACATGCTCGAAAAGGAGTAGGAAGAAGTAACAAACTTATGAATTCCTACCTCATAAACTCATACAATATTTTCAGATTATTAAATCAAATAAAAGTTTTTTGAAAATAAACTGTCCCGTCCAATAATTTTACAAAATAACAGCACATAAGCATTTGGATTGCTGTTTCTTCCATTCATTTTCACTTTGTGACCTCAGCTTTTTTTTTTTTTTAGTCTCTTCTAAATTTTTTTAGACAGTTTATCCTTCACATTTGATTTTGCCAGGTTAATCAAAAACAAAAATGCTGTTGATTTTGTTAAAATTACCCTAACCTTCAAAACATCTAAATTACCGTTCATTCGCTCTGCTACCAGAAGAAAAAGAAATGAACCATTCAAATTCCCCACATTGTGAAATATAGTGTGAGTGCGAATCATTAAAATAGGGACACTGGTGAATTCGGAAATGACTTAAGAGGTGAAAAATTACACAGTCCGTTCTTACCAAATGTGACGGACAAAGTTTTCAGTGCCTCTGGATAACCAGACCAGACTGAACCAGACCAGAGTGGCTGCAACATCACATTGTGAGCCGACGTTACATCGAAACGTATGAAAACACACCATCTGCACACCGTGCCATCTACCTTTCATTTGTGAATCTCAGTTCTGTTCAGCACAGAAGTTCAGGATACAGGTAGAAGATGGCTAAAAGAAAGATCAGAAGCTGCTGCCACGAATGAAACCGTTGACAAAAAAACCAAAATATCAGACCTGACCAGCACGTGAGACATTATGCTCACCAATATGATGAAAACTACTACATACAAAAGTTTTTACTCGTCATGTTTATACAAGATGCAACTCTTCGGCCCTCATTTGAATGCATGTTGAATGAAATAGTCAGTCTCCAATACTCCTTCAGGTCTCTCAGCCTTGCTCTTTGGGTGCTTGGTCATTAGTTTGCATGAAGGGTTTTAGGGAAGGCTTTCATTTTCATCTTGCTTGTGCAGCCCAACAATCCTGCCATGTTCAGACACTGGACGTTTTGAATTTTCCATCAGTCACATAAGCATCTGAATACCTGACTGTAAAATAACATGAAAGTCGGAGCAATGTTTATATTTTGAAATTATAGGTTCATGTTCTTTTGAGCTTTTAGCAAAAGATGTTTTTTGATTCCTGATTTTTCTTTTTGCAACTGGCTGCTGCACTAAAGCTAATTATAATCCATATTTCCTTTCTCTGTATTATGATTTTGATGAGAGTGTTTTCCAGTTGGGGTTTTCAACTCTAGTCCTGGATATCGACTGTCCTGCAGGTTTACATACATACCTGGTCCAACACAGCTGAATCACATTATTGAGTTACCTCTTCAGCACGCCACCCACATTTGGCGAAGGCCTGCTATCGAGCTATTCATTTGATTCAGGTGTGTTGGATCAGGGTTGCATCTGAAACCTCCTGTGGTGGACCTCTGATATACGCCATAGTTCTGTGTTGCTTTCAGCTCATTTTTAAACCTGGCAAGTTCTGTTACAAAAATGATAAAAAGCTTTAATTTTAGTCTAATTAAACACAAAGAATACTGAAAGAACAATAAAATGTACTCAGATTTTATGTGTAAACTGCGCCAAGAACGTCCCATGAAACAGTTCTGACAACTCCGTCTAGAGACGGTTCAGACAAAAACTGACAGTGAAAAAAACTGTAACACAAAGGAAATATGCCTTTCAAAGACGGGAAGACATAAAGGCTTTGGAAGCTTTTGAGAGCGCTGCACAGAAGGAAGCCAAGGACGCCCAAAACAAAGTCAAGGTGACTGGGGAGAACAGGTGCAGTCAAAAGGATGTAGAATACAGCAAGACACACATAGGTAGTCTGATGAACAGACACAATCAGAGTGTCTATGCGCGGAAGACGGAGAGAGAAAGAGACGGGAACATCGAGATCGAGAAGAGACAGAAGATACACAAGAAATCTGCAAGCAATTTAGACGTCATTAGCCAAGAGGCGGCTAACAAGTCTAATTAGGGGAGAGTCAGGCAGCCAGTGATACCAGACTTGCTTCCAGACCTCGGTCGTATTAAACCTGCACACAGGGCCACACGCAAGACACAGTCCCTCCGCCAGAGCCGTGCAACATCCCTTAACTGGGTCAGATCTCTGAGACTTTAAGCAGGAGGGCAGAAGGGGGGCAGGGGGTGAGATGGCTATGAGGAGAAGTGGAAGATTGAGGGAAGATAAAAGCTGGAGGGTGAGACCTCGGAAAGGGTGGTTGTCTGCTCAAATGAGATGGAGAGAGCCGTTTGGGGCAGAAAGAGTGATAAAGCGAGGGAACGGAAAGATGTACAGATGTATAAATAACCGTGCGGAGGTTGGCTTGTTTACAAAGCCAACAGCTGTTGTTTTACTTCTGTCATTTACGGGGCATCGCATTTAAGGGTGAAAAAGAGAGACACCACTGCTGCTGATATTATCGCCTATAAACATGCCAGGTACGTAAAAAACCCAGATTCCTAGTGCTTCTGTTGTCCTCGCGGAGATTAGCATGTGTGAAATCAGATTATTGCTGTACTGCTGTAGCTTTTCAGCTCCTGATTTGAGTGATAGCTCGCACAAGCTCCTGGGGGACGACTGAGTTACATTTCTTTAAAGCGATGATGCCCGACTGTCAGTCAGAGAAATGCATTAGTAAAACAGTTTGCTTGCTTTCTTCCCACTCACTCTAAGCAGCAGAGAAATAAAATCTTGCATTAGTGTGACGATCCGACATCTCATGTAACAGTTTAAAAAAAAAAAAAAGGTTTCATCTTGTACCTAACTTAGATCAGCATTTAATTTTAAAAAAACTGCACCGCTCTCCTCTGTTTCACGAAGCCACAAAGCCATATTGAGCACCGACTTTTGATCGTCTGGGCTTTGGATTCGGCCTGTAAAAGAGCTTGTTTTCGTCCAGGCTCCAGTAAGTTGCAAAGCCATCTAAAGTTAAAGAGAAAAGTTGACGCTACGGCTCCCATCGAATATAACGGTTTCTGAAAACACACAGAAGTGCTGGTTCTGATTTACTTTTCCTCTCAAAAGACCACTTCAGGGGTGGTATAGAGAATTGAAGTGGCAGATCACAAACAAAAAGGCAGAAGCTAATGCTGTGAAAGCTCATATATTCTGACTTTTACGTCCTCGCGGGATGCCGGCTCCAAAATATGCTGAATTGTGTGTCTTAAATAATCCATCTTGTGTGTGTGTGTGTGTGTGTGATGTTGCAAAGCACACCGCGGATATGGGTGATACGATGAAAATGCAACACCATGTTCTTCATCTTTTCATTTTATTACATTGAGGGACAGACCTCTGATGTTAAGAGTCTATATTGATTAAGTTATCAGTTTCAATGTTATTTAGAGCTGAAGTGTCCAGGCTAGCTCCAGCTTGATGGAGGGAAAAATCTGTCACATTACCACAATTAACATTTTTTTTATTATTATTATTGTTTGAAAAGTGACTTGTTTTCAATATATCCAAGACATTACTCTGTAGAACTTCCTTTTTTACTTTTGTGATACGTCTCACCCAGATTTGCACATCTGGCTCTGTCAGATTGGATTTAGTTCGTCTGTAAACATCAGGTTTCTGACAGCATTTAGATCTGAACTCTGGTGATGCGCTCTGGGTTTATGTGCAGTGTTAGTTGTCAGTCATGCACAGTGTGGGCCCCCCAAAAATCAATCAAACACCTACATCAGTAGCAGAACACAAGGTGTTCCAAGAAAACATTGGTGGGTGGGATCACTGTTGGTTTTGCACAAAATAAGTGCAAGCCAGAGAAATTGCAACACACCGTTACAAATTCACCAAAAACTAAGTCCATCAAAAGTTCTCTAAAATGAAGATTTGCTCTTCAAATATGCCGTTTTCGATGTGGGTTTCGCTTCATTGAAAGCCGGCATTATTCGTACCATTATGGTGAAAACCCTTCTGATTTCTACATAATGCAGCCACTGCAAAAAGTAAGTAAATAAAAAAAGAAACAGTCTGCCACAGACACTGTAGCTGTTGCCTAAAACCTCTATCCATTGACAGCTCAGAGTAAGAGGAAACAATCGTTCCTTTTTATTTTCCCCATTTGTGTCTGCTTTGTTTGTGACCATTTTAAAAAATATAAACAAGTGTTAAACATTCTTACACTTTTTGAACTTAAAATGAACATGCACCATTTGCTTCGTGAGTGAGGTTAAGATTAAGTGTGACATTTCGGGATGTTCCTTGGTGATAATGTTAGTGGACATGGGCCATGCTGGCTAAGCAGTGTAAATAAACTAATGTAAACACATCACCCGGTGGAAAACTTAATGTGTGGACTCATTTGTAAATCAGGGTTTGCTGAAAAGTCCTTTACTTGGTGAAGGTGTACACCATCAAAACTCCACTCTCTGGAACATATTGGGAGTTTCATAGCCTAAGCTGTGCTTCCCTAAGCCTACTAAAAACATATTCACCCATTGACTTCAGACAATATTCAGCTGATTTTTGGGCTGTGGAGCCCTGCTCACACTCATCGACAGCATCGCATTATATCAAAACGGTTCTGGAACGGGCTCATGATTTTAATACTTTAGACGTTCTGTGAGGCTTTCCTCTTTCCACTGGAGGCACCGAAACAGAAATATTGCTGATTGGTTGTCAGCGAAGCGGTGGCAGAGTGAGGATACCGTCATTAAATTTTGAGAAATTTATCAACTGAAAACATAAACTGTGCAGTGAACAGATGGTCAGACACAAAATATGAAGCCAGTGAGGAAGATCATTGCTAAGCAACACCTTTGGTCAATGACAGCTTCATCTTTTATAATGACCTTCATCACTTTGCAATTACAGCATAAACCTACCATTTGCACAAACGGTTTTCCCTGCGCTATTACTGATAAAGCAGCTTGCAATGCAATACATTAAAGGCAGTGGTTATGTTACAACATAACCACTGCCTTTAATGTACTGCATTGGGATTTTATGTGATAGATTAAAACAAACTTACGCAAAATCGGAAAGTGGGAAAGAAATTATAGTTTTCAGTTTTTTAAATTAATAAACCTCTGAAAATGTGCTTTAACATGTAATTATGTGAACCCCGAAGGCCAACTATAAGGCCTTGTAGTCGCTATTGGACTCAGGTTTGAACTTTGACTCTTCCATTTCTTTTCACAGGAGTATGTTTAAACACAAGTACTGCAGCCTTGCTGTTTTGTTAAGGGTTGCTGTTCTGCTTGAAGAAAAACTTCCATCCAGATCTCAAGTATTTCTCCGGAATCGGAAATGTTTTTGTCTACCGTTGCTCTGCTAAGAGAAATAAAAACAAAGCCTGTTGCCATGCGTCATGTTTTGCAATGTATTTTACGCTACTCGATGTATTACAATGTTCCAATTCACATTGCAATAGGTTATGTTGTACAGCTTTACGGTAATGACTCTCCATATTCGCTTTGAAATTTCAGCTGACAAGGTAAGAGTTGAGGATTTAGATGTAATTTCCTCTGGGTGTCCAGTCGTTTCTTGATCTCTAGACATCCATTCAAATCACCAATTAAATTCCAGGGGGGAAAAAAAAATAAAATAATTGCTCAAAAGCACGGATGAAAATCTGCTTTGCCAGCTTTTTCGTCAAAGTTCCATCGGGTTTGTGCTTCCTGCCGCTGCAGATGGTTTTTGTCCTGTAAACTCATGCAACGAGCACCAGAAATGCAGGACAAAGCAAAGTGTCAACTGTGTGACAGCGGTTGTTATGGAAGCGTTGCTCGGTCAAATTGTTGAATAATAATTTTTCTAGTGATGCTTCTGAGGCTGGACGAGCTGCTGAGCATGGCGTTCCCTCCAATTTTACCAACAGAACCGAGCTGCTTTTTCTATCAAATTCAGTTTGTGAAGAGGAGCGGATTTTATCCAAAGGCTGTGCAACGCTCATTTAATGGTTGTCTAGATATTAACATACCTAGACATGATAGTAAAAGGTACAAATCAAGACGATATTGTGTGAAATGTCGCCACAGTTTGTCAGAGGCATAAAGCAACACGCATTGATAAATGAGAAACATGTAAGACGGTCTTATTTTGTCAACATTACTTCTTTAGTTCACATCTAAATAGTGTTTCTTTTCATTTAGGACTCATGATGCTTCAGGTTCGACATAAAATTTAGGTGAAAAAAAAACAAAAAACAACTAAACAAATTCGGCACCAGAATTACAATAAATTAGCTATGTTCATACACAATATAAGAAATATATTGCTTTAATGGTTCGGTGAGCATTTCTAAACATAAAAATCGACTTTTCACCTGTTTCTGGATGACATGTTCCATGCTGGTGGCAGCGGCACGGCACGCATGTGGAGAAAGGCCCTCTGCCGGGGTCTTCTCTGGTGAATCCCGGGGCGCACCGCTCGCAAAACTCGCCCGCAAAGCCTCGAGGACATGAGCAAGCTTCCACCCACGGAGCGGGAGCACTGGCTGGACTGAAGGAGCTGGAAGCGGAGGTCAGGGTTACCCCCGCAAGCTGTGATGTGTCTGGAGAGGGAGGAGGAGGAAAGTGGGTTGGGATTAGTCATAAACAAATGCCCGTTGCATTGGTAGCTGTAACTGGTAAGTAAATTAATAATTGTTTTTTTTTTCAGAAGGACAATCAAGTTTGCGCAGTACGTGCCTCTATGTGGGATTCTGTTTGAAACGCTAAGCCCATGTTTCCGCATTGTGTCACGTTGTGTTTATTAGGATTTTATGTGACAAGCTAATCCAAAGATAATTTAGAAGTGTGAGGAAAAATTGCACATTGTTTTTCAAAAATGTGCTTAAACAAAGAAACTAATGGTGTGCCGGTTACTTTTTATAAAACAAACGCTACCAATTGCCTTCAATTGTTGCCTAATTACTAATTTGCAAACATGTGTAATTTTTCTCCCACTTCATAATTATGCACCGCTTTGTTTTTTGTTAGTTCCTTCTTAGAGCAGTTCTTCCATTTCCTCAATCCGTGTTGTTCACACACAAAAATATGCAGGAAAAAAAAAACAAAAAAAAAACAGATTCATCCTCCCACATGTAACTGGACGCCACACCTAATTCTCTCTCCAGCGCAAGCACACATATGCCTGCGTGAGCCCACACACATAAAGTCATTTAGTTGATCTTTGATATTGCAAATGAAGGAAAAAAAAAAAAAGGTGCTTCGGCAGAGAGTGACATGAGAAAAAAATAGACGGGAGACCATGTGGAGGAATGTCAAACATGGAGGTCTCTCTGGAGGTTTCGACATCCCTCTCTCTCCTCTCATGAATAGTGATGGGGGCAGGCCGTCCCGCACTGAAACCAGCGCAACCCCGCTTTGGTCTCGGAGTAGCAGCCACAAAATTGCTTTTGGTCCTCTCGTGTCCGTTTCTGCGTTTCCTCTCCCCATCGGCGTTATTAAACACATAACTGGATGGTCTACGTAGACAGATATCAAGCACGAATGAGATGCAGCATAATGATCAGTGAGAGGTGAGAAATGTGCGAGTGCTGGAGTAGGAGGACGGACCCGGGATTTTAACAAGCCGCGATCCCGCCGCTCTTTCAACGGTGATGAAACCCACTTCATTTGCACCTCAGAGGGATAACAAGTACGCGAGCCTGTCCTCCTCCCAATCCCCCGATGTGCCTTAGCCTTCACCCTCTGCTCTCCACTCGCTCCCCATGTCTCTTAGCTCATTCAGCACCGGGGATATCTGCAATTAAAACAGTTGTCAGGCACCAAAGTCTATATTTTATGTTAATTGAAAGCTTTTCATTTGTAGTCGCGCTGCGCCGGTTTGTCACCATCAATCCGTTATTTCAAAGAAGCCTTGTCAAAGCTGTCAGGATTTTTACTTGACATTAAAAGGCTCGCTGCAACCTGGCGGACTGTTAAGGTTACCTGAACGTTAAGCCATTAAACCAGTGATTTCTCTTAAACATTCAATATAGCCACATGCTGATAGGGCCTTACTTTAGTGATAGAGAATATAAAGCGACTGAGAGATTTCTGTTTTAGGACAAGCCGCTTTTTTCCCCCCCCTTTTTTTGTCGAGAGAATTTCAAAAAGCCAAATCTGACTGGAGATTTCAAGTCTCTCCTCAAAGCCTGTGGCAACGAGACATATTTGGGACTGCTTAAGAATGACTAAGACAAATCAATATCCAAGTTTTTCCCCACTGTACAGTACAAGAGAGACGGCAAACAGTTTTATGGAATATGCATGGCTTGTGACTCTGTTTGTTTGTGCACAAACTTCTGCAGCACTGTTTGTATGCGTGTAGGAAGTACGCAGGAGTGGGTGTTGTGATGCCTGCTTGGAACAACCAATTAAAATGGTGCAAGTAAGTGTGAGCGAGCTGGTAGTTTGGGCCAGCTGTTCTTTTCTTCTTGCTGCTCTAATCCGCCACAGCGTCTCTTAGATCCTGCTTGCTCATTACAACACACTATCAGGAAGACACGTCACGTCGAGAGGAAAAAAAAAAAAGGAGATGGATGTCAAGAACATGTGATAAAGGAGTGGATAATACGTTTCTTGCTTTTCCGGAAAGGCAGGTATTTCAAAGCCAAGCTGCTCTCTGAGGACAGTGGCGACGTCATGGAAGCTCCCTTTGGTGTTACATCTGTATTTGTTCTACATTTCTTTTTCCAAACAGAAAAATGCAGAAGTGTCATAATCGTAGTCAGTTTGTTGCCACATATTCAGACTCCTCCAGCATGTCTTCTTTTTTGTTTTTTAATGTCTTATTGGTGTTTGCACGTGTCGCTATTTGCTCTACACAGCGAGTAGCCCTTCCTGATGCTACACCATTTCCAACAGGTTTCTCAGCTTTTCTTGATTACTTGTGTTTGCATTAAAGACGTTTTGAAACACACTATACATGCAGGCAGTATTGTCAGCAAAAAAGTAGTGTGTTGCCAAAAAAGCAGTGTGCTGAGAGAAAGAAGTGGAAGAAAGATAAAACACCATAACAATCAAACAATGCAGGCCTTTCCTGCAGAGAAATTTAGCAGAAGGTCAAGGCGTCCGTGAGTGCAGTCTACCGTCAGAATCAAAAGGCACGTAGAAACTGGGAGAAAGTATTGGCAGGAAGTCCGGTATCAGACGGAAAGCCACAAGAGTGTCTGAAGAAAAACTTCTGTGCATCAACAACTGAGGAGAATCAAAGAAATACAGCTCCAGGCACTCTTGAGTCGTGGCAGCATTCTCTCAGTTTGAACTGTAAAGAGACGGCCTCAAGCTGCAGTGAGAAACTCATTGCTAAGATATCAGAAAGAAAAAAAAATGATATGCTTGACTGGGCGATGAAGCATCACCACTGCACCACTTAAGATTGATTGTTGCGATGGATTCTTCTCAAAATTAAAAAGTCTGATTCAGCCAGCCGGATTTTTGCTCACTGTAAGGTTGGCTAAAGAATTTACGCAGCGACAAACATGGAGGACGAAGCATAATAGTTTGTGATGGTTTGCTGGATCCAGCATCGGTGACCAGACCAGAGTAAAAGGCGCCCTGAACCAAATTGGCTACTTTTGCTCTCTGTTCCTTCTGTTGTTTGTCAGCAAATATAAGTTAAAGTTATACCAGATGTACCATGGGGGGGAAAAACAAGAAAATTGTTGTTAGTTTGAAATCATGGACCAACCAGAAAACTCAACCAGAGTTAAAACCTGGTGAGTTGGTTAGTGATGATTGGACATGAGAGTGAAAGCGAAGCAACCGACAAGTGACAGACATTAACAGGAACTTTTGCAACATAGTTTGTCAAATATTTGACATTCAATGTAGAAAAAAAACACCACAAGTCTGTTCAGCTGTCAGCGACTAATTTGATTTTAACATTTTACTTTATAAAATGAGTTCCATTAATATATTTTTTACTGCAGTTTTTCCATTTTATTTCAGGTTTTGGTTTTGGACCCAATGATACGACTCAAAAGACAATCATTCCTGATGTGCGTTAAACTTCTGAATATGAAGAAAGTTAAAAAAATAATAATTATCGACAAGTATTCTAGCAGTTAGCAAATAAAAATAATTTTGGTCATCCTAACTGACCTAAAAGACATTTGGTTTGATTTAACTTTAGACAACAACAAAAAGCGTCTCTTTATTCAGTAAACATAAATATCTGGTCTAAACTATAACTCACTAAGTTATTGTGTATAATAAAGTGATCTTACGACCCTTAGAAACAGAAATGCCCACTTACAGTTGTGTCCCCCAGCATTGCTGATTTTCAGAGCCGTCAGGTTGTGAAGGAGGCGCTGGAACTCGAAGGCAGACAGGTGAGGCCTGAACCTCGCCTCGTATTCATGGAGCCTGTGAAACGAGCAGACAGGCGACATCGGTTACTGTATATTTGTACAACACATGCATAAGCTGTGATTAAACACCTGAACGGATGCACAGTAGCAACACAGTCGTAGCACACAACGGAGGCAATTTGCATTGCACGTTTCATTTATCGCTTTCACAACGACACGGATAGAAAATTCTCAGCTATCTCTATGAGATTCTCTTTGTTTCAGCTATGTGCTATATAAAGCACAACTAGCAGATGTACAGGGAGCACCAGGAAAAAAAAATGTAAATGTGCTGACTACAACATATATTCAGGGTCTTGATCACTGAGCTTTGCCATCTGCTGAAAGATGTTCTGCAAAGCCCAGCAGCACAGCTGACATCTGCCTGTTTTACTCCCCGAGTCTTGCATCAGTTCCATCTCGATGACAGGTGCTGCATCAGCTCCTCAGAGCTGATCTCAAAATGTAAAAAAATAAATAAATAAAAAAAAAACAACAACTCTCATTTATTTTCCATAGCTATAAGAAAGCAAACCTGTCTATTTTAAGCCATTTGTTTGCTAAATCTGAGGATACCTTAAAAAAAAGGATAACCAATGATGGTTAGTATCGTGTTACTAGTTTCTGTAATTCCATTATTAGTTTCAAAGTGATGAGTAAAGTAAAGGAACACTACTGCAACAAAAAGTAATTAGACTATTGCATTAGGAAATTGTTTTTTTTTTTTTAGTTGTGAACGTCGTATGACAGCCAGGTATGATCAGTGGTAACTAGATCAACACTAGATAACACCGAGCGTGGGAAAGAGCAGAGTTAATGCTTGGAAGTACGTCATAGGCATGTCTGCATTTATTCAGTGCAGCTACTCACAGTGGGTAGCGCATGGAGAAATTTGACTCCACTAAGAGCCTCAATATTTTCTAAAAATATTACTCAAGTAAGAGCAGTAAAACTATTCCTACGTTTTCTTAAAAAGTTACTCGTGTAAATGTGACTCGTTATCCACGTTTTAGAGTGAGTAACAAGCAAAAACAGAACTGTAAGTGTGCACTGCGGATATCTTTTTTTAATGTAAAATATTTAAATAAAGCACAGCGTGTGACTGAGGCTTGATGTAAATTTTCACACTTAAAAGCTCTCACCGCTAATTCACAGACATTTGAGTGATGTAAAATGAGAAACAGATTTCCGTGTTAAATTTTTAAGTGGCAACAGCTTATGGAAATAATCTAAAGACATGTGCAAAATAACTTGGTTTACATGCTTTTGTATTTTTTTTATTTTTTTAAATCCACTGTAATTGTAGCTTTTAACACTTTGAGTCCAAAGTATTTGCTGCAGAACACAAACCGCATGAAACAAAAAAAGCAGACTGAAATCGAAAACAAGAACCGTGCAAATGAAGACAAGAAAAGAGTTAAAACTTCATCAGCCAAGAATTTTACGTTGGTTTAAAATGGCCTCCGTTTCATTTGGTCAGTTGTTCTCAGCAAGACGGCACTTCATTTTCAAAATGCTTTATTTTGTGCATGGCCTCGTTCTCATCACTTGTAGTTACAGCACACACGTGTGTGTGTGTGTGTGTGTGTGGGTGTGTGTGTGTGTGTGTGTGTGTTTGGCTGTCCACAGTCTCTTGATGTGGCCGGTCGTCGTTCCTTACCCTGACGTGTAGGGACAGTAATAAAGAGAGGCAATTACAAACTGGGCCTCAAAGCCACGGTAATGGAGCTGGGCAGGCAGTGATAAGCAGAGTGCGCATGAAAGTGAACAAACTCCCGATGATGCTTTCCCCTATGGAGTGTCACTGTCCCTTTTAATCAGCGGCGAGGCGAGCACAGAGAGCCAAACGGTAATTGAGGCAGTTCTATAGAGGATCATAAGCAGAAAAAAAATAAATAAATAAAAACTAAGATGGAAGCAGACACAGAAACCCCCTCAGAAGCATCCGGAGGACGATGTTGTCAGACTGAGATGCGAGTGAGAAACCATAAGATCCGAAAACACAAACACGTCGATGACTGTGGAGTGAAAACGCCTTCATATTTGCATAAATATACCACTGGTGTGAAAACGATGACAGCAAAGAAAGGACTCCATTTCATTTGCACTGATGATCGCTGTTAAACTTTAAACAATTGGAACATGAGGCAAAAATGTTATAAATAATAAATAAGTAAAACTCTTCACTCACTCATTCGCTATATCTAGATTTGTGATGCGTGTTTTTGAATTTCCAGCACCACCAGCCAACAGCCAGTGGTAATTCATAGACATGCACCAAGTATTTGCTGCAACATGCCACATAAATAATGATCACCAGGATAAAACTGAATACATGGTTAAATCTGAAGTAATGGACTGCATGATTTTCATCCTTTTGGCTGGAAACCTGTTGTGATTAACATCATTTGTCTTCATAAAGTCGATCCTTTTATTTATTTATTTATTTTGCTTTGTATTCTATCCACACACTCAAACATGAATTGCAGCTGTAACTGGACCACAGCCTTAGGTGTCCAATAAGAACATTATCCATAATGAGATAATATTTCAAATGATCTTTGGCTGTAAAGTGGCAGATTATCACATGCACAAATAATCCAGAAGCGTCCACTTGCAGGTATTGAGGTACTTTACGTTACTATTGCATCTTACTGTGGAGTGTACCACAATAATTTAATGAAGCACCAAAATAAACTGTACCGATTCATTTACTAAAAGGTTATGTATATGAATTAGCATTTTATGATCTATTAATATGTGGTAGATAATGTTATCCATCAGTAAAATAGAAAGCAACAAAAAGCACTCATTTTTATTGCCAGCATGTTCTCCTTTTCTATGAAATATACATATTTATGATTTCCTGGATTTGACTGAAATCCATTTTATCCAAGACATTTTCACGATCAGTCAAGAAAAATGAATATTTTTGGTAGTTTCTATGAAATTATGAAACGGTAAACAAAATATTTAATATTCTCTTTACTTGGAAAAGCTGTGCTCCAAACACCAAAGACTTTAGGTTTCACTATATCCAAAATAAATATGCTTTTTAATGCTGTCTTGTAGATTTCCTGTGATTTTTGTTAATGCGTTTCCTCATCTTGGAAGAATATACACTTCCCCCTCGCCTTTTGTAAGCATTTTTGTTTATGTTTTGTTAATATTGCCAAACCTAATCCTTAATCAGATTTGTAGATTTTGAAAAAAAATAACTAGCCACGATGAAGTTCCTTCTCTGCTTCATGGACTCCGATTCCTGCTGCAAAGAGGCTTGCGGTTCTCATAGATATCTATAAACGTAATTTCCTGAAAGCCCTTTGGAATCTACAACAGCAAAGAGCTGATTAGTACCGACTTAATAAAGCAGTTTGTAAAGAATAGGCTAATTTTTTCCAGCCGCTTCAGGCGCAGACGTATATTTATATGCTACGAACGTGCACTCGCGCTACCAGAAAGGCAATAAAAACTCCCACACCCACTCAATTCAAGTGAAGAGAAAATGAACAAAGAACATGAGAGAGAGATGAGTGGATACTACGTTTTAAAAAACAGCATTCACCTCCTCCTCTCATCAATTCACCTCACATGAATCCCTGAGCATCCATATATTCCTCAGCCATCTGATTCTAAAATGATCTCTGCATCAGGTGGGAACACAAAGCCACTTTACAGGTTATCACATTTGCCATCCATGAATGCAGATGCTGCCAGTCAGGAGAGAGATGAGGAGTGTTTGTGTGCGCGCGCGCGTGTGTGTGTGTATGTGTGTGTGCGTGTGTTTGTGTGTGCTCAAACTCATGTTTATTTATGCCTCCCTCCTCGTGCTTTTTATCAAAACACTCAGAAACACATATTTCCATTTTCAAAACATGATTAATTTTAATGCCTGTGTTCCATCTGATTTCAGGGAATCAAAAATGCAAAAAAAATATTAAAAAAAATCTCAAATAAATAAACAAACCTGTGCATGACACGGAAAAAAAAAAGGGAAATTAGGAAAATACAACAACAAAACCGTGCATCATCGTGGTGGTAAACGAAAAGCTGCATGTGAAGATGAGCAGCAACTTTCTTGGGAAAAGTTTAATGGCATGCTGTCTTGACGCTTTGGGTGATTTTCAGAGGGAGAGGCAGTGTGTTCCTTTAGCCAGGGCTCTGGGAGGAGAGGGAGCAGTCATTACTGGTGCAAAGACACCACACTGAGGCTAGGAAATATTGGAAGTGACATAAAGTCTAACTGGGATCCCCTTGAGAAACTGGGTCCCTCTGATGGCCGAAGAAACTATATGTCTTTTTAGGTTTGAGGTCTTTCGCTGAAGCTTTTTCCCCACTGCTTCTAAATACTGTATAATTACACACACCAACCAAACAGCAGATAAATCAAGAGGCATACTCTGATGATTTGTAGGGCCATGTAAAAGAAAATCTATCACTTTAAAGAACGTTGTGTTAAAAAATGATCAAGGATAACGGGCAATATTAAAACCACAAACCTATTAGTAGCAGAATATTGCTGAAAAATGAAAACATGGCGATAAATGTGCAAAATGGAGAAGAATTAGTAACATATTAACTGTATGTCAATTCTGCTTTCCACTAACTCAGTTTCACAGCATTAGGGATTGACAAAACAGTATTTCTCATCAATGGAATAAGTGATTTCGTAAGACTAATTTATCTGAACTGATTATGAATAATTGATTATGAACTACCAATGCACCCTGCCGTGCCGTGCAAAAGTAATTTCTTCATATTTTGATAAAACAAGGAGAGTATCTCATAAATGCAAAACTTATCAAGTGATGACATTCATTTAAACTGACAAGCTGGGCATGGACATATTTTATTTTTTTTGCAAAACAAATGTGAAGAAATGCATTATTTTTCTCCTACTATCCAATTATGCATTTCCAAATACAACATGCCGACGTTTGCTGTTAAAATGTGAAAAGAAAAGTTAAAAAGCATGAAAATACACAGTTTATAAATTGCAAATACCTCCTGAAATATCTGACACAGGAACGGCCCGTGTTCCTTTTCTCGTCCTGGTATATCAAGTCTCTCTGCATCTCTTCTTCACCACATAATGGCAGCTGAACTGGACATTTCTGCCTTTACCAAAAAATAAAAAATAAAAAAAAAAATAGGAAAACTATTTCAACAAGGCTGACAATTCTCCTGTCAAGTTCTGTTTTTAACAACTACAAACACCATCGTAGGTGCAGGGCTCCTGTCTGAACTGCCAACAATCACCGTGGGATTCTTGAGAACCATCTACACCGCGCAGCCTTCATTACGACCCTCGAGCTGAAACAGCGGATTTCTGCGTTGCAACATTCATCAATCAGCCGTTTCCTTGTTCGAGATTCTGTCCGGCTTCCTTCTACCCGCTGTAACCATCGCCCACCTAACAGCAGCACAGCTTTCTCCTCACGAAACAAAAACTACACACTCATCACGCTGGGAGGTTTGGTAGCTTTTCCTCAGATTTCCACACACTTTAACATGTTTTTTTTCTGGCGTGTTTTTCGGCAGCCAACAGGTAGCTGTCCATTATTAGAGACTTCAAGAAGAGGGATCCCAGAGGCATTAGGGGGCTACATAGGACTGTTTCTATCCAGCAGACTGAAACGTCGTCTGCCAGGCACAAAGAAAATATTACACCGCTGCATAACAAAGGCCCTATCCATGTGGACTCTTCAGTTCTGTTAAACAATTTGCTGTGTCTTTGCTTTGTTTCAAGTAAAGCCTCAAAAGAAAAAAAAACAAAAAAACAAAGAAAATGAAATCCTCGATTAGGGAGTAAAATGATGCACGGAAGGTTAAGCTGGTCCAAGGCTGCTGAGGAGGACAATTAGGACAACACATAGGGAGAATAGGAGACAAATTGCATCAAACAGCGTGAAGGAGGCGCAGAGTGGGATGAGAAGGATTACGGGGCGGCGCGTCTCCCAGTCGAGTGGAGGAAAAAGAAACAAAAACAGAGCGAATAACTTGAGCCTGTATTTGGAAGAGGCTCACATTGTGGGGGACCGGACCACCTGCACCCACTCGGCGAGGTCGACAGGCCTAATGAGATCTCTCTGCGACTGATTAGCCAGCCGGTCCCCCACAGGCTGTCACGCCGGGGCTCACCTCTTCAGCACCGCTCCGCCTCGGTGTGCCAGCCGCTTCTACCTCCGCGCTGACCGCTTTATCCCGAGAGGGGCCGACGGGGAGCCTTGTTAGATGGAAAGACAGCGCGAGGAGAGCGGCAGGAAGTCTGATGTGAGATGAAGGAGCCAATAAAATAAAAATGTTCGGCAAAGAAAGTAACCGATTCGCAAGTTCACACACACACACACACACACACACACGCAAACATGAAGGTCAACGGAGGACTGGACTTATTTGAGAGAAGATAAATATCTGAATTATTCGAAAGAGGCCATTTCCTTACAAATATTGACTTATTGGTTATGTCAAAGTGTAACAAATTAACATTAATTGCTTTTTATATAAAAATATCCCACAAGAATGGATTTTTACAATACTTTAAAAATAAAATATAATTATTTTTTAGCAAGGTATATCCCCATATAATACAATGTTCAAATAAGAGTATGAAAACTGTGGAGACTGGGTGAAGTTCCTGATTCTCTTCAGGATTTGGATCTTGTTTTCATTTGTATCATGATAAGCTACAAGGGGCTTCAAAAGTCTACAAACGTCTGTTACAAAGCCAAAAAATACAATAAAAACAAGACCACGATAAATTATTTGAAGTATTCCCACCAAAATAATGTAATATTTAACTTGATGCAAAAACAAAACATAAAATCATTGTGATTTAATTCAGCATTTCTGTACTCCTATGGTAGGACTCTCCATGCCACATCTTGATTTATTTGTATTTGTCCACTCTTCCTCGTCTGTCAGATTCTCTGGTCCACAAATTATCTGTCAAGTTTAGTTCTGGACTGTGGCGATTACAAAACTTATAGCTCTTCCCTTCTAATCTATTTTCAGCTTCAACTTTCTACCAGGCACCCAATGGGCTTTGGATTAAATCCGTAGCATTTCAATCCGTCTCCACCTAAGTAGGGAACTCCAGATTCATCTGAAGAACAGCAGCAGCAGATCATAACGCAGACACTCCTTAAATAGTGTCCTTGCTGTTTTTTTCTTCTTTAACTTCTCGCCGGCTCATTGTTTTCTGTGGTGTGTTTGACGCCACCGTCTGACTGGGAGCAGTACTGCAGTCAGAGTGCAGCACACGGACATCCTCGCAGAGTCCTGGAGGAGTTTTAGTGGGCTGGCACAGATGATGAATTTTATGTCACACAGGGTTCGCAGTGAACGGGCAGTAGAGCGGACTGAGAGGCACGAACTAGGCCTTTTAGCATCCTGGAGACTCAGTGTAAATTTAATAACCTGAAACCAGACATCTGTTCCAAAGAGTTTTGAAAACGTTTTCTTTTTTTTTTTTTTCTTTTTTTTTTTTAAGAACTTCCAAATAAAATATTGTATTAACCAATTTTGTTGGTTGTAAATACGGAGACACTCTTTATTACAGCTAGAAAACTGAAAATGACATGGATTGTGATGTAAGGCATAAATATAGAAAGGTTGCTACTTTTATAACGACTTCATTTTAACATTCTGCAAAATGCTCCATGCAATTAGGGAATATTAGTCAGAAAAGAGACCGCAGATGATGTTTCCAAATCACAAAGATGGTACTGCAACAAGAAGACATCAGAAAAGAAAATCCTCTCTTTTTCTGCATCATGACAAACGTGCTTGATTTTGATTGTTGCCGTCTTAATCACAACATCCACCCTGTGATTATCGCAGCGTTCTCACAGGTCCTGTTCCTGCATATTCGACAGGTGGGAATTCATTAAGATGCCAAATATTTGCCTCAGACTGACTGAACACAACATGTTTATAAATTCTCTCTGAATTTATATATAGACATGCATTTTTTTTTTTTTTTTTTGCAAAATGTGATCTGATGGCTGCTGAACCAAGTATCTGTCTAAACGTAGGAGGATACTTTATGCATTATGCAGTAAGAGAGTGAGTGAAACCACTCGGTTATGTGGAGCTGCAGCTGTTAAAAGCAAAGTGTTGCTGTGGGTCAGAGACGCTTTAACTTAGACGCATAAAAATACGGATAAAATGTTTAATTCAAAATCCAAACTACTGAATTAAAAACCAACAGATAAATAAACCGAGTCAAATCCTACAGATACCAGAAAGAGTAGCAACAAATAGCTAATCACACCCATCTTAATGAATCCTCTCTTATGACACATTTGTAATATGTTTGCCAACGAGGAGGAAGGTCGCTCAGTGTAAGGTAACATGAAAACATGGAACAAGATAATAAACAGCAGAGAACAATGAGTCACATTTCTGGTAAACACAAGTATTCACCTGGAATAGTTTCATGTATGTAATACAAAAATACAAACCCCCCCCCAAAAAAAAAACATTGTTTTGCTATGTGCATATCTTATCTTTATTATCGTTGATTTTTTTCCCCCTATTTACTGAGGAGTATTGAAATACAATCTGCCACTTTACCTGTAAGAAACCACCAATCCTTTAGAGGCGGAACACTGAGATTATAAAGTTTAAGTAAAATACATATATGCGTTTCAAACAAGATATTTATATACCCTGTATATAACACAACATGGAATTTTTTTGTCTCACTGTCTGATATTAAATCAGACACTTTCCCTTTAAACAAGGAAGCAGTATGTTTGAGATGTTACCTAAAAATACATCTAGAGATGCATCTCCAATTTCCAATAATGTTATTTATCACAAACTTAAAAGCCATGACAAGATTATCTAGCCTTCCTGGAATTTCTTAAAGGTGTAGTAATCAGTAATCAGTGCATGTAAACTTCTGAAAAGAATATAGAAACTATCATCTGTCTCCCATTACTTTGGCATCTTAGCAAACCTACATAATTTTCATTATCCTAACTCATCTGAAACAGGAAGGGCTTGGCATTATCTGAAGTCAGGTACTATAAATATGTGCTATGTGATTCACAGCAGTGATTTGCTCTGTTTTTAATTGTCTTCTTACATTTTTGTCACTTTTAAATGGTTGAAGTCATCAAACAAATTCTAATATCAGCCATAGATAACCCAACTGAATATAAAAATGCAAAAAAACATTTCTAGCCATGTGCCAGCATGTCAATTAGTTTTAAGTTCTAACTTTGACTAGGCCAAAAAACCAAAAACAAAACAAAAATACATTCTGACTCATTCAAAAGTGGTTTCCTTTAGAACATTGTCTTGCTGCATGACCCAAGCGCCGGGCAAATACATTTTCACAAAGGGTCAGTTTGGTTTGGCTTTTTGCACAACCACCTACAACTTCTGCTTGTGACCTCATATACTCTGAGGACTCTTTAATTTACACCCTTCAGTTGAAAATGTATCCGTATGTTAAAACTGTTAAATCATTAATCACATCTCCTTTCCAGTGATTAGTCTGGTGTGACTGTGGCTCTCGTTCTGCATTGTCCTTGGACTTCCAATGCCTCCGCTAGAGGCATAGCATGTATAAATGGATATGTGCTGCAGCTCTGTACCTGGCAGGTCTACATGACAGCCAGCAGATGAAGGAGCCGGCTCATTACCACATTTTCACCGTGGCATTCAGCTGGGGTTGTGACAGCAATGTCAATGTGGGTGAATACTAATCCTAACGTGTTTTGTCCTAAAAGGCCCCTGTTCTGTGGGCGCGCTAAATATAATGTCGCAGAGAACAACCCAGACAACAGGGGGAGGCGCACAGACACGGAGAACAAACAAACATCCTAACATCCGGGCTATGGATTTTGTGTTTCCCTGAGACAAAAAAAAAATAATAAAAAATCGAATACAGCGGTAGCTTAAAAAAAAACAACGCAGCTGCAAACTGACAGCCTGACGCCCGCCTGCTCCTACCTGACAGCGAAGGAGCGCCATGGGGTGAGGCCGGGGTCGACGTCTGGCAGCGGCTGGTAGGAAAGGTCTGCTGACAGGGCAGTTCCAGATCCTTGGAGCAGCAGTGTGACACGGTCAGGGAGCAGCTCAGAGGTTTCAGAGGTGAAGGTGATGGAGAGGAGCTGGCCGTAGCTGTTGACTTTGTGACCCAGGAATTTCTCTGGTTGGAAGGAAAGCACAGGATGGACGTCAGGAAGTAGAGTCGAGTGAGTTTTGCAATTAAAGTCCGAGACGGCCTGCTCAAGTATAAACACAGATTTGTGTACAAGCTCGTTGTGGTGAGAGCCGACAGAGGATATAACCAACAAAGTCCACCTGCAAGTCATTTTTATCACAGTATTAATCTAGCCGTTCCGTAAACAAAGCATTGTGGAGGCGAAGGAAAACACCAGACACACAGATGTGGGAAAGATTGAAGAAGGGTTATGTTATAAAACAATATGAGTTTTTCATGGAGGACTATTCATTATCTAAAAATCACCAAGACGTTGCCATCATCCACTTACACTGACGAGTCAGGAAATAAAAGCAATAATTCGGAGATGCAGTTATGAGGCTCATGGTAACTCTAGAGGAGCTGCAGAAATCTATCGACGGGACGACTATCAGTCACATCCCAAATTTGGCATTCATGGAAAAAAAAAGAAAAAAAAAAAGGAGGCCATTATTGAAAATCTTTTCAAATCTTTGATTTCCAAGAAAGTATTTCCTATTTTTTTTGTGTGTTAATGCATCACAAGCTTCCATTATTTCATTTCCAGATGAGTTTGGCGTTGCCAAAATCTGGTTTTATAGCTGGTTTTATTTTATGCAAAACGACCAAAGTTATTACAACTTGGCAGATACCAAGTCAACAGCTGCTACGATATAATTGTTGCCATTTAGTGGTCTGGTTAGATGAGGCTAAAACTGAACAGCTTGAACAAAGTCCTTTGCAAGGTGAGAATATTTCACTTGACGTCACTCAGAACAAACCATCCAACATCCCGTGAACCAGGGTGGTGGCAGCATCAAGGCATGGGCGTGACAGAGAAGCTGCTCAGAGTCGATGGACAATAAAGGATGGATTCTGACAGGAAGCCCATAGGAGACCTTTTTGTGAGACGGTAAATCCTAAACACATAAACAGAGTCACGACAGAATGTTTTATATCTCTAATTATACTGAAACGTGGGGTAAGCGTTTCCGAGAAGCTGAATCCATTTACATGGCACACTTTTTTTGGAAATATTTAGAATTCTTTCCGGTCATCGCTACAATTATAAACTATTTTAATGTTGTTATATTTTTTGCTTTTGTTGCTTTTGAGTGCTTCTGGAAGGCTCAGCCTTTGACCAGATGTTTTGGCTTTTTTGCTCATAAAATGAGAAACCCTGCTTATTAAGCTCACATGAAGAACCTGTGTAATTACACATTAGCACATTTTTTGCTGGGCTACAATAAATTAAAGACACTCTCAGACATTTCTACCACAAGACACCAATTTCCCACACTTAAAGCAGTCTAAACACAGAGCAGCAGAGTTTTTTTTTTTTTTTTTTTTCTGTCTGAGTCTGAGGAACGTAGCCTAAATCCCCCTCAGTTAAACATGTAAACAGTTTACTGAAAGTCTTGCATCAGTCACGGCATGACTGATCTGGTTTTCAAAGAAAATAAAGTAAAAAAAAAAAAAAAAAAAAAAAAAAGCAAGATTACTTCCTGGATTCTTTTTTTTTTATTATATTATTTTACAAATTCAAAATAAAATGCAGAAGCTTCCAAGACATGTGTTGTTGTCACATTGAGTTGTAAGTCGGCTGTCAGACTTGTCAACACCCCTGCTGGCAAGTATGACAGCGTGTGAATGCTATTCGTTGGGAGCTCATAGCTATTCTGTTGTTGTTTGAAGGATTTCATTCTTTTTTTTTTTCCCATCCAAAAGGCTTTTAGTGCTGACAGATTCTAAGGAATTTGACATATTCATCTTCACCTTTATTCCATTCTTCTATCACTCACATGTCGCGCTCGTCTAAAGCATGAATAATCCACCTCCGTGCTTAACAGCTGGTGACATGTACTCTAATGTAAGCGTTTATGTAAACATCAGCACTGCACATATTAGTCGTAGTCTACAATCCTCCAGGGTCCCCAAAAATGATGTCACTTTCCATAATTGGTGCATCAAAATGTTTCACATTCTAATCTAATTAAAATTTAGCTTTACGGTGAAAAGAAATGTGTTAAACATCGCCTTTAAATCAGAGTGATTCAATGCTTTTGTCATCTTGTAGGTGACGTAAACTGAATATCTTTGTAATTAATTTTAAGATCAAATAAACCTTGAACATCTACCCTCAATAAGCTTAGAATGACTCTAGTGACAAAAACAAAAGTCTTAAAAAGAAAGTATGACTCCCCACTAATAAGCTACCTGTCACCGTTAGCAATTTTCAGTAATAACACATTTATGCTTAAAAAGTATAAACCCCAAAAGTTCTTTGAATAAAGACTGATGACCAACAATTATGACTTCATAGCTTTGTAAAAGCATGGCAGTGTCCACATTATGACATGGCAGATCTTTTTTCAAGAAGTGAAGGGGACGTAAGTTACAGCGCAGTCCTTGAACAAAATTCACTTGAACACGATTCACCTCCTGCAACGCTCGAGCGTACACACAGTAGACAAAGCATTCTGATGTGTTCAAATACATCCGAAATACTGTGCCACAATCTGCTTTCATTGATTAGAAAGCGTGACAAAAATTTCTCAGCACTAAGCCCGGGTCAAAATATTTCAATAGAGCTCCGTGAGAGGTGTTGTGTGAGTGGTTGGAAGTTCGGTGGGGTGTTTTTCTCAGAAATGCACTTGAAAAGCAATGTTGACGTTTCGCTCCGACTAGTCCGCTTCCACTATCCGGCTTTTGCATCTGCAGGAGACGTGGATACTTTGAGGAATGTTTATCTGATGCGGCGAGGAATTATGTACATTTGTCCAGTTCGTCACTAAAGAGCTACTATAATATTTACACTGCTAAATGGCGAAAAACCCCTGTATGGAAACTGCAATGTCATCATACACGGAGTAGGCTGTCTGCAGAAAAATGCGGGGCTCTCTCCATGATCATTTCGTAAGATGTAACAAACATATTTCTGACCTCACATTTTGGTAAATGTTATCAAAACCTTTACTTTTTTCAGTTTAAGTTCATCTGTAGTACATCTGATAATAAAATATGCTTGTTAAAAGTATCCCTTGCTTATATCAAGAAAACAATTTTTAAAACAAACGTTTTTTTTCTTTCGCAAAAGACGACTTCACATTCAAGTCATTTTCACCACATCTTTTATTTGCTCTTAAAAAAAAAGAAAAAAAAAAAGATAAAAACGTTCATACAATAACACAATGCTACCGTTCTCTTACCAGATGTGGTTAAGTGAGAGGGAAAAATGACAGGTTGCACGCTTGGTTGCCATCTTGTTTTGGTGCGTAATCGTGTGTGAAGTACATCCTGAGCTCCTCGGGGGCTTAAGAGGGCTTTGGAATTGAGTGGGTGATTTTGCTTGTGAGGGGTCTGTGGCATCATTCAGAGCGATTCAGCCGTCTGATCAGCCAGTATCTGTTCAACCAGGAGTCGGCTTTTATTTTTCGTGCGGTGCCCTTGCGTGCCTCCCCTCCCCCTCTCATTGGCAGCCACACTGATGAATGTTTTTTTTTTTTTTTATCTCAACTGCTATTTAAATTGACTTTCTGATACCCTGAAATGAGGCATTTTCAGGCGTTGGTAAAATATTACCGACTGCATAAACAACACGTAGCATCTTATTTTAGTGGAATGCATTATTATGTCAGATTTGTCCTTTCCTCTCTCGGTCTCATATCGTGAATTTCATTTCAAATGAAACATTATGTCCTTCGCACATTGCATTTGAGGCTCTTTACAATAAATCATAACACTATGTCAGCAGAGTGAATGTTATCGCAAGCAACAAAAGTGCCGCAATAACCTTGTTGTATAATTGTACGCGTTTCAATTGAAACTACGTGCAATCACCTTCCGATTTCATTTTTGTATTCCGCCTTATTTTGATCAGACAGCATCCTCACTCGCAGCCTTGTGGGAGTTGCAGAAGTCTCTCCGGATCTATCGGACTGTCAGAACGGCTCCCTTCCTTAACTGCATTCAGCTGAACCCAAAGAGTTTTTCTGTCCAATGTAGCTGTGAATTCTGGCTAGCTCATACCAAAACTGCTTCTTTTATTGATACAGATCTAGCGTTAGGATCAGTAACAGGCTACAAACAGAAAAAAAAAAAGTCACTTTTCATCTTTAGTCTTCTAGCGTGAAACTAAGTGTCTGGGGTAAAAACTGATTTCTATTTGGAATTGTTCATAATTTCATCCAACTTGTTAAAAAAGTGTCCTTCCATTTGTGGAAAGGTAACACATACAGCATGATGCTGTCGCCACACTTTTACTACTCTGGGTGTGATGTTCTTCTGGTAATATGCTGTGTTGTTCTCGTGCCAGAAATGCCATTTGAATTTGAGATCAGAGGCGCTAGTTTTGTTCCAGAGTAACAAATTCTTAAACAATCTAGTGAGATTGTAGGCAGGCCTGGCGCTTTCTTCGGATAAGAAAATAAATGTATCCTATAAGTCCAGCTGTAAGTGCACAACAAAGGGGATTGCTGTCACATGGACAACGCAACCAATACTCATCCAAAATTGTCCGCAACCTCTTCAGACGTTTGGCAGCCTCAATGACCAGTTTCAGTTTGATCTGGGGTTTTTTATCAATCTCGCAGACATGTCACGTTTTAGTAATGTCCCTCTGACTCCATGTTTTCTTCAAATACCGATGAGTTTCTTTACTGTGCTGCAGTATAAAAATAGACTAAAAACACTGTCCATTTTTTGATTCTTCTCCTGACTGATAACTTTCTGCAAAGTGATTCTATCCATCCATCCATCTACCCTTTTTTCTTTCCACCTTTTGCCTTTCTAATATCTTCCTTCACACGTACGGGGTAAAAATAAAAGCTGAGCTTTCCTTTAAGCAAGTAGCAGTGACAGGTTTACTGTGAGGATACATTAATGAGCAGAGCAGAGGACACGATTATTTATATTCATCATCCAACTTTAGGAGCGGGATTTGGAGGAAATGAGAACCAGGCAGTGATTCAATGACGAAGGCTTTTGTTCCATGGGGTAATCGATAGTACTTTCTGTTCAATCCCGTAAGCCATCGCTCATGCCAGACAGACTTCAGATGCAAAGGAAATAGATAATTATTGCTAATCAGACACAAAGGGAGTGGCATGATAAACACCTGCAGTCCAGCCATCGGCATGGAGGACACAGACGGCGTTCTTGCTTCGAGCAAACACGTCTCCGAGGAGTTTGAGATCAATACCAGTTGAAAAGGCTAAACAAATTAAAACAGAAAATCTGTAGCGCAAGAGGGGAAAAAAAGGCTTTCTTATGAAATGCATTTTCAATTAGTGAGACGTTCCTCAGACGGGCTGAGTCACAAATTTACATCTGAAGTAGTTAACCGCGTAGGAATTACAAAAACAAGCAACAGATCGAAACACATTTCCAAGTTTTTTTTTTTAGTCCCATTTTTGCCAGTTTAAAACATACAAAAGAAAAAAAAACTAGACATTTTGTTGATAAATTCCATTTTAGCTGTGGCAGCGTCTAAGATGAGTAGAGGAAAAAACATGTTGTTTTAAAAAGGAGTGAATGGTAAAGGATTTTATACGATGGTTTATGCAGAGTATTTATGCGAAAATGAGATCCGTGGTTCTGGGAACCTTTGCTGTACATCTTCCCTCCCTTTATTTCTGCCTTTGTTGTGAATAATTACCCTGGATACAGGCCACCACCACCTCTAAATCGCAGGCTGAAATGTGCTCTATATAAAAAAAAACTGACCTGATTTAACCCCAGCCAGAACATCCAGAAAAGTTTGAAAACAACTTTTCATTCCTGATTCCTTATAGTATATTTATTTATTTTTTTGTTAAAATAATCACATTACAAATGAAACCTCCAGTTCTTTTACTAGAGGTAAGTTATTTGCTCTAACCGCTAATTTTTACCATTGCTTTAAGTAAAAATGTTTTTTTCTTTCATGTTTTTTACAGGTTTTGAATCTTTTAATTTATTATTTATATGTGCAATATTTGATGTCTACATACTAAAATTAGTCCATTTTCAAATGTAGGACAAAGGATTTCCAGTTCCCGAATAAGAAACCACCGGAAAAGTGTGGTTTGCATTTTCATCCACCTCTTTTATTCTCAGACCACCAAATGAAATCCACTGCAACCAACTGTGTCCAAAGTTCATTGAACTATTAAGTACTGTGACTTGAACCTCTGCATATTCTCTTTTTTTATTATTTAGACAGAACCGTTGCTGTACAAATATATTAATCACTTACAGTTAGCAACATCTAAAATGCATACGGATGAACTTTATCGTTTTGTGTTGGGGAAAAAAGAAAGAGAGAAATTGGAGATGCTGTCAACAACACTCCACGCCAAACCGAACCAAGACACACAGGAGTCTGAAAACACACCACCTCAATTTTAATGCAAGGTGCAAAAACAGTTTAATTATTCCCTGTGATCCATAGAGGCAGCGCCGTCATCGCATAGGTCTAATTCTCACAATTCACTTGCTTTGGAACTCTAATGCAGAGAGGTGAAATAGCTACAAGGCTTTTAACAATCTCCTCCAGATGCTAATTAAGTCTCATCAGGTGCATAAGTAGCGCCACCTGGTTTTTAAACAATTAAATGTCAGGTGAGTGGTGGGTGTTTTATATTGTATGCTGTTGCTTTATGCACATTGGCAGGATTTATTTGGTTCCATATTGCTGTTCATAGTTTAGGACATTAAAGCAGGAATTAATTAAAATAGCCACACTTCCGCAGTTTCTTTTTTTTTGTTGTTTTTTTTTTTTTGTAATATTTTCAACATCTATAGAAATTCCTTCCTTGTATTTTTATAAATGTTCAATAAGGCACTAAGTAATTCAAAATATTTTACTTTTTTTGGTTTTAACATTAATGTTAACGTGAAGTTGCACCAATCCTCTGTAAGTGCACGTTACTTTTTTCCTTTTTCAAAATAATACAAAGAAATCAAGCTTGTGGCATTATTTTCCTTTTTCTTTTTTTCTTTTTTTTTTCCTTTGCACTCAATCCACATCGAACTGAGGCCAAAACAGGCATGTGGCAAATTGTGATTCTAGGTAGCATTACACCCCCAAGTTTCATGTATTTATATGCATATATTCTGACTCTTCCGTTAACTCGCATTTCTGAAACTCTGTAAAACCGCCTTGTTTTAAAATATGCTCTCTCCAGTGAGTCACTCTGACAAACAGCACTCAGGCGACACTCAAAAGCGTAGCCTTTGCCAGCAGAAGATTACTGTTGCTTTAGAGAACAGCCCCAGTAGAGCCACTGATTTTGAGGAACAGACAAGAGGTAATTACCCACATTTGGGGAGTGATACACTGTAATACTGAGTAATGGGAGACTTCCATGTTCACAGAAAATAAAAGTCAACGGTTATTACATCTAAAGTGATTAATTGGGAATGTATATGGCACATACCTTGCATAACTGTGGGTAATGAGCCCAGGAATATAAACATGCGATTAAGCTGGAATTTGCACCTTATGCTCCCTTATGGTTTCAAACACTTGTGTTCAGATGTAGCTTGTAGGTTGTTACAGTGCACGGGTGCCTTTCATTTATTTATTTATTTATTTATTTATTTTTTTTTTGTATGTGTTAGCAAAGACAGGACTACCAAAGCACAAGTGCAATATAGCGGCAAAAACAGCACCATTCACAGTGATAAATCATTGCACAGAAAATAAAACATAAACAACCAGTGAATTATTTGTTTAAAATTGTGATCTGGTGCCTATGCATGGCCATGAATTTATATCAATTATTTTAAATAGCATGATAAATTGAAGGAAAATGGCACCTCATGGCTGATAGAGCAGGACAATGTAATCGTCCCCAGTTCTACTTCTGGCCATTTACTGCATGTCTTCCCCTTCAGTCTGTCCTTCAGTCTGTCCTTCAGTCTGTCCCATTTCTAATGAATAAAGTCCAATGGAGCCACAAAAACTGAAGAACATTAAATAAGTTTCATTCCAACTCCAGCTTAGTGTGTGTTAGATGCACAAGAAGCCAAAAGCATATCTGTGACCTGGCAACTCCTCGTCATGACAAATTGATTACACGATCAGTTTAGATAACTAATAAATCATTATTTTCTGTATTTTCAACAAAATCAGGACAAGTTTGAACGTTCTGGTAGCTTTTGCATTTACGTTGCTTTTTAAATACATTTCTCCTCATTCAGATTTCTTCTGTTTTTGCTCATTTGCCACATTAATATGTCTCAGAGCGTCAATAAAATTTCAAATATCAGACAATTTCATTGTCTGATATTTAAATGAAATTGAGGGTTGAAGCGATGATTTCACTTATTAGCACATTAAAGATATTCAAATCAAGCTGACCAAATATGGATAAAGTAATTGTCCTCAAATCCTAATAAATGCTTGCACCACCATTGGCAGCAACAACTGGCATTATGTGGTGCCAGCAACTGGCAACGAGCCTGTACAATTATTGTTTTTTTTTTTTTTGCAAAACAGTTTTAAATTAGATTTGAATGCGGGGCTTTAGACCATGAACAGACTGTTTAAGGTCGTGTCACAGAGTCTCAGTTGTTTTTAATCTAGAGTTTGGCTTTTTTTTTTTTTGTGTTTGTTTTGGAGTTATTCAGAGGTGGAGTTGGTGCTGTGTTTCAGATCATTTTCCTGCTACACTTGACTTGATGTTCAGACACATTGCTCTAGGGTTTTCTGGTGCAGAGCAGAATTTTTGGTTTATTCTGGCACCATGTTGTCAAACAGGATCTAAATTCGCAGACACATCAGACAGACTGTGAATTTTAGATAAAGCAAGAATATACCACGCGCTTACGTTCTCACTTAGGACAAAAGGCTGGACCTCAGAACATTACTTGTACAAAATCTGAGGGGGGCAAATAATGTTTTCACAACAATGAACATACAACTCATACAAGGCAGTAACTCTTAACGTTTTGGGATTTGCCTCACCACATCCAAGCAGGCTGCAGATGCTTTCATTTTACTTAAACGTACACAAACTGCTGATGAAAAATATCAGCTGTGTCGCCGAGTGCTTCCTTAAAAATGATCCCTTGGCTACCCAGAAAAGTTTTCAGCCTTTTGCCGTCTGATTTTCAACCAGTTTTCTTTCGCCTCTCAAAGAGATTAGAAGCCTGCTGTCTTTGCTGCTGCCGACAGTCTGCCAGGAGCACACCAAGCCGAACTCGCAAGTGATAGATCTCTGCATAACTTTTGGTGAATAGTGGATGAGCTCCCAATCAATCAGAGGATTTAGGATTTGGATTTCTCTTCACCTCAATTAAATCAGCTCAGTCTGATTAAATCATTGCTGCCTTGCATAAACACGAGTGCCACTGAGGCTCCATCACCGGCTGCCATGGCAACAGTTTGAGGGCGAAGGCTGCGTGGACAAACTGTGAACTTTTAAATATTGCACTAGATAACCTGCGTGTGTACTTTACATAACAGAGAGCCCATCTATCAGGCCATCAATATTTATATACGTTTGTCCGGGGTGTTTTAAACAGCAGTTTCGGGTTTTGAAACCGAGCCTCATAACTGCTTAAAAAAAAAAAAAAAAAGAATGGCATGGAGTGAAAAGTGGACAAAACAGGAAGAGTCACTCCAGCAGTTTGGCAGTATTTTAGATATTTAAAACAAAACAATCTAATTAATAATTTGCGATAAATTCTCATATCATGATACGTTTTCCCAGCCGTATCGTCCGGCCAAACTCCAGACGTGTTTCTGATGAAGAGATGACAATAAGGAACAATATAAAGCTCAAAAGGTTGATGTAAAATACTAACCCAGCACCCAATCTCCACTTCCAAATAAGATGTAAGTGATGTAAGTGACTTGGAAAATTTGGCAGGCGTTTGGAAATTAAATCAGAATTAGTGAAGATCAGAAGCAGAAGTGCAAAGCTTTGACAAAAAAAAAAAAAGAAATATCAGAAAACAGCCAATTAATTATTTCTTATGAGGGGACACCGCTTTCTCATCAACAAATATTTGAACAAAGCCAAATTTACTTGCGAGTAAGGTACTTTAAATGAAAACAGGCTGAATATTTATCCATCTCTCACCCATTTACTACAATAGATTTTCTCTTGACTTTCTTATGCGGAAGGTCTTTTTGATTTTGCATGTCTCCAGAAGGCAATGCCACAAGAAAAACTTTACGCGTGCCGGGCTGCAGGTACCCTTTGCAGCAGCTGTGCTTGAATACGAGTGTCAAGAAGCCAAGGGATGTTTATAAAGGGTCTTCTCTTTCTCTCATGAGTTTAGCATAAGGATAACCATATTCTGCTCCGCTCCTTTCTGCTACAGGCAAAGTTCATTAAAATTCTGTCCTTTTCTTCACATTTGTCCTGTTTTCTTTGAGCCCTGCTCCCGCTTCAGGCTCAGCAGGTCGGGTTGTTCTACCGATAGGAAGAAAGATCAACATTACAGGCTTTTCAGCAGATGGCTCCGAGGTCTTGAGACGCTCGGTGTCCCCGTCGGTATGAAGCGCAGCCTTGCCAAGGCAGCCGCAGTCGCTGTCCAGCATATTCAAGTGGCAACCGAAGATCCTGAACGCAGGACAAAAGCAACTGTTTTGTTTGCCAGTAACACTTTCTGGCAGCCACGCTTAAAGTTGCTAAAGGGACTGGAAATCCATCTGCACCAAGTGTTAGGCAGACATTCAGGATAAAACAGGGGGGGGGGGAATATGGCAAGACTTAAGAGTACAAGTTTCTCTAAGTGTAGACACAAAAACACACTCACGACTCTCTGCCTGCATTCATTTATGACGTGACGGATTTAAACTGAAGCAAAAAAAAAAAACAAAAAAGATCGAGAGGAGGAGGCAATTCACAATGTTTACAAAAATGAAACATCTTCATGTCGAAGGAAAAAGAAGGAGCAATTTTGACATCCCGGCTGGTGCAAGCAACATGTTGGCTTAACTGTCAGGAAGACTCAAAAAAATAATAAAAATAAATAAAAGGTGAGTGCAATTCCGCCTTCCAATTTCCTTTTGCACCGTCTGAAACCCTCCCAATTCTGGCCGACCCTCTTTGTCAATAACTGTTGAGGAAAAACATCTGCACAGTACTGTCCACTGTTCGGGCAAGGGTTGTTAGTTTTGGAACTGACCAAGCTAAACAGTTTCTTATTTTCCCTGGAAAGCCAGTAGAATTACTGATTATTAAATATGAGCAAGCCCAAGAGAAACTAAAGCAAGAACAAAATAATAACACAAAAAACACTCACTCAATCACAGAATGGCATTTTGTGTGATGCTAGACGCTGTGTTGTCACTCAGAATTATCTCCAACGCTTGTGAAGATGCACAGTGGAGGGATTTCAGTGCAAAAATGCAAATTAAAAATAAATAAATAAATAAAAAAACAGCCGGAGCAGAGAGAGGGAAAACTAGAGCCGTTTCCAAAGCAGCTGCCACTTTGGTGTAATCTTTAAAGTGACTCTGCACATGCACAACTATGAAAAAGGCAAGAGAAAATGAGATCATTATTAGCAATGCCACTGTAACAGATGTGTGTATACGTTATGTAGAGAAAAACCATAAACAAGCGCTGCACAAAGTAGATAACCATGCTGTCGCGAAGCTGTTCGTAGGCAGTTGGGATGCTAATCTGTGCAACGTGGCCTTCAGAGACACCAAAGAAGACTGGGAAAATAACGGCAGCCGTAAAAAAGAAAAACATTTCTAACTGCACATGTCCATGTTTATTAATGTTTACTATCTGTCACGGCATATAATTATTCATTTTAGAGTTATATGCACAGATTGACAAATTCAAACTGGCACGTCAGTGACTTAGCAGTGCATTTCTAATAATGTTTGACAAATTATGCCAGACCACCATGCTTTGTCGCAGCCTCTTTCAGCACAGCGCTTCTCATCCGTCTAGAAAAAAAAAAAAGAAAAGAAAAAAAGACGCCCCAAGATGAAGTTGTTCTCTGTGATCACGCATTCTGGGCATTAAAACCCAGAGACTTCAGGGTTAATGGGATTGCTCCTGTTTTGCTTCTGGCTGAGGTCTGAGTGATGGCCGGAGGGAATCTGAGAAGATGGCCAAAACCGACTTAGCGGAGACAAGAGGAAGTCAAGCCAATTTTCACTTTGTTGGTTCTCCAGCTTTGCNAAGGCATCCAATTCCATCAGGCGTTTGCTGCTGGGGCAGCTGATGAAAAGGGGCTCAAAGTCTGGTAGCTTGGACAGATTATTCTCTTATCTTCTAATGGCTCTGAGAGGAATTTTTTTTATTTTTTTATTTTTTCGGAAGTAATGATATCAGAATAACCATCATATGAACTGCAGCCAAAACGCAGGAGTATGGGGAGGAACAACAAGGATGAGCAAAAGACATTACAAACTATTACATCTTCCAGCTGGAGGGTTTTTTTAAACTTGTATATTGTATCTTTCAACAACATTCACTAAAATAATTTAAAGCATAATCAGTGCATCATAAAGAATAGTAAAATGTCTTAAAATGAATTGGATGTAGAATAAAGCATTAAAATATGTCTTCAGTGGAGATTTAAAATGTTCCAGTGTTTGTACACATCTAATATTTAGAGGCAGATTATTCCAGAGTCTGGACTCTGGCCTAAAAACAAGTCCGTCTCCTCAGGGTTTGAGTGAAAATCTTAGGATGAATAAATAAGATAAGTAACTTTTTAGTGAAGTCTCCAACAGGGGAAAACAACATTAAAATTATCCGAAAAACTGTCATTTGTGCAGATCTCGCTTTTATTTAATTTTATTTATTTCAGTCTGCAGTTTTTGGAGGTGATTGAGCAGACAAGGTGTATTGATACATCCAGCAACCTTAGTTAAAGCATCATATTATTATAAGTAGTTGTTAGCCGATAAAGCAAGCTATTACTGATAGCGCCTTCAATTCAATTAAAAAACTCTCTCTTTAAAAGCTTAACCTGTGGTTTTAAATCATACTAATAAGACAGAAGTGATTTAGTTTTTACAAAATGACTGCTTTTCACTATTGGAAATTTTTCTAGGTAGTTTAATTTGTCTTTCATTAAAGAAGATAAAAAAGGTCTAAGTGGCCTGGTGACTGGCTGTTTGCAGCAACTAGTGGAGAAGTGGCAGTCAAAAACTGAAACCAACATTAAACCGCTATGTTTTGTTCTGGAAACCGGCCTGTGCTCAGTTTCAATGCTACAATGACAACATGCTGAGGTGNTGCTCAGTTTCAATGCTACAATGACAACATGCTGAGTTGACAAAGAGTTCAAATTACAAAAATCCACATAAAGTCATTTTTAAGGCCTCTACATTTCTTGCAACTTCAGGAATCGATGACACAGGAAAAACTGCAAAAGCCCAGATTCACCAAACTCCTTGTCACCACACCGCAGCAAAAATCAATTCAAGTTCCACATTTCAAGACAAGCACTTTTTTTTTCATTACACCAAATTATATTCCTCCACTGAGCTTCAAAATATCAATCCAATTTTATGGATTTGTTGATATGTTTTGGTGTTTTGCTTTCTGACTCACCGGGGGCTCTGTAGAAACCAGTGTCTTCCTCATTAAGAGGCAGCAGGTAGACTTCACCTTCCTTCCACAGCAGGGGGTACCTCAGGCCTCCGGAGAACTCTCCCCACCAGCCGTCCTGATCTGTGACCAGAAGGAGTTTTGAAATTCAAAATATTATCCTCCGTTTCAGCGATAATGACATCGTTAACAATTACAGCTGGAAAGGTAACGCTTCTGTACAGATAACTTGAAATTGAAGTTTTGGATATTAAATTGGTCACTTACACACCAAAACTTCAAGACACTCGAGCAACAGCCAGCTGAATTAAACATTCATTTATAGCAAAGAGTATACCACAATAGAAATGTATGTATCAAGCTGGGTGTATGCAGAAATAATTCATCTATGTATGCAGGTTGATTAGCTTTGACATACCTTCAACGAAGTCTGAGGTGATGTCAGTGGCTCTGTAGTGATTGGACGAGTAGCAGGCGAATGAGTGACCAAAGCAGAAACATGGCTGGCAGCCTGCTGGGTGCTCTCTTTGCATGTTGAAAAATCCTGGCTTGCATCTGTAGGTTTCATACACAAATGGACACGCAACCATGTAGTCAAAATAAAACCCAAGATAACCCACCAGCTGCTTTTGAGCAGTTTAATGCGTCCCACATTCTCACTGTCCCTTAAGGTTCAGCCGCAGAGACGCCGGCTGATGCGCACTGTGGGGCCGAGGAGGAAAAGGAATAAGTGAGTTCAGCCGCAAGGTCCGCGAGCTCTGACCTATACACAGCTACTGGCATATGGGTGGGACAGGAACACTGCTAAAAATCACCCCTTGCACTAGTCACATTACACAGGAGAGGAACTTGTTCAATGAGCTGTGAAATTCAGTGGAAAGAAAAAAAAAGAAAAGTCAAACAGGGACCACGGTATGATTCAGTGGTCCAGGAGTGGGAGCCGTGGAGCCGTGTGTGTTTCCATTGAAACAATGAGTGTATCAGTTTGATCGTGTGTCCTGGAGGAAAATATAAAAGAGGGAAACGGTTGAGTACACTGTGGTAGTCAGGGAAATAGGCAACAGCAAACAAAATGGGTTAAACTTTTGCCTTCTCTTTCTTCACTTTTTTTTTTTTTTTTTTTTCCATTTTGCTGCGCCTGGTTAAAGTGGCGACCTAGCTTCTGAGGATAATTGGTGCAATTCATGTTGGGAAACATTACTTCCCATTATTACAAAAGATGTTTTTTTTTACAGTTGAAAGCAAAAAAAAAAATCATGAGTTGTTCTTATTATGAGGGACTTAAATAGTTACCTTAGCAACCACAAGGTACATACGCACAAAGGTGACATAAGCAACAAACTTCTCACCCACCTATTGCAGCTCTGCCCCTCCACGCTTGGCTTACAGTAGCAATGCCCGTCCATGGGGGAGCACTGATCCAAACTCCCGCTGGGCTCACACTCACACGGCCTACAGACAAGTGATGTCAAACGGAATATTTTTAATCTGCTTATGAATATATATTTACATAGGAGAACACATATTTCAAAGAATAAAGCATCACATCTGAGAGATTAAAAAAAAACGGCTTTACCTTTCAGTGATTAACCTTCATCGTCATCATATGGAGAAAATAGAAATCTGTGTTTACCAGTGTCTCATTTCGAGAGGGAGTTAACGTCGGGGTTATTGCTGCCATTGACGTTTCTTTGTTTATCTTTTACACAGATAGAAACCCCTGGATTAAAGCCACCGTGTTTAGATGTGTCTGTTCAACACATGAAGTCATTCACAGAGCTACTGCTGTCGTTAACGTAGGGCGCTCCATTTCTAACGCAAAGGACTCCCTGTATTTAACCGTGTCTTGTTAAGAGACAAAACTAATGATGGCTGTCTTGCAGCCATTAACTATATATTATATGTTCTGTAAACCAGAAAAAACTCCTGGTTGAGTGTTTTATATTTGTTTCAGCCGAGTCTTTGTCCTGTGCCGATTCAAGAGATCAGCGTTTAAGTTTCTAAAAGAAGAAACAGACCAGGTGAAAACTGCAACTGTGGAGTTCATGGCACAAAACCACTGCAGACCAAAAAGAATATAGAGATTTTATTTTATTTCCCCTCTCCTCCCCCCAAGAAACATCTTGTTGAACCCCATGTATGTTGTTTGCAGGCTCTCCCCATGCAGCTCTCTTGGTAATCAATCCAGCTTTTGCCTACAGTCCAAAAACATCCACGTTAGGTTAACTTGTCTTCCTAAATTGCCCTTGGGAGCGGGTGTACCTGTGCATGGTTGTTTACTCTGTGATGAACCTGGCAACCTGTCTACGATGTGCTGTCACCAATAACCCCCTGGCACAGCATTTTGGTAAGACAACATCACACCAATGGTCAAACACAGTGGTGGTGTGATGGACTGGGGGTTTGATTTGTTGCTTCATGACCTGGATGACTTGCCCTGATTGATGGAGTGATGTTCCCTGGAAGGAGAACATCTGGCCATCAGTTTGTGACCTTAAGTGCAAGCACACTTGGTGTATTTGGAAGAACAGTGATCCAAAGCAGACCAACAAGCCTATGTGTGAAAGCAGCACTGACTAAAATCTGACTGCAGGATGGCTGTGGCATAAACTTAATTGGAGCGTTCACGATCAAAAACCCTTCATCCTGAAAGATTCAAGGGTGATAAGAAGAAAGAATAGAATGTAAGAGAGGAAGTATTTTTTCTCAGCACTATAATCGAATAGAAGATGGACCAGTTTGAAATATAAAGTGCCTTTTGATAACATTTATTGTGAATTGGTGAAAATAAATTGAAAGGAATTAGATTTAAAGGGACATAGCACATAGTGCTATTTTATAGCATAATAAAGTAACTATGTTAACTTCAGTTGTTAAAAAAATGCTATATATACATCAAATATGACTTGAAAGAAAGTTTACTTAAAATTAGGCCTCCGTCTCTTTAAAAACACTCTCTTTCTGAAACTCCGCCTTCAGGAAGTCATCCACTAACCCTTCAACAACGTTTTATTAGCGTTACACTAAGAAGTAGCTCCTATAATGAGCTGAGCAGATGCACAGTTCAATCAGGTGTTTGCTAATTGCTGCTGGCTAGTCTGAAGGAGCTGAGTTGGTGGAGTTGCACGGGAGTGCTGCTTTGTGACATGGAAGCTCGGATGCACGGAAACTGCAGCTCTTCGTAGGAGCTGCACCTTGAAGGTGCCACTAGGTCCACCCAGGCGTTTTGCACAGCTGAATGGTTGCCATGGGAGATTAAAGGATTTTTCAAACATGCATGAAAAAAAAAAAAATCAAAGCAATACTTCAAGTATGTGTTTGATGAAGGAATAACATTATAACAAGATGTAAAGCTCAGAAAATGTCAATTTTGCATGATACTTCCCCTTTAATAGAATATACCGGAGTAGTAAGCATGTGTAGTGTCTACATACTGTACATTTGGGGATATTTTAGTTAGAATAAAACAACATTAATATGCAAAAATAATTATTATCATCTATGCTCATTTAAAGGACTGAGATTTCTCCTTCAGAAGGTTCAACAACATTCATGCAGATATTTAAGTTGGAAATTTTATCCAGATACGTCACAGTTACAAAGACGCAGTCTAACAAATCACGTATGAGATTTCTTTACACAACAAACACGATGGAAGAGACAAGCTGTTGAATGAGACATAAAGACTCTCTCGAGTAACTCTGATAAAACTCAAGAGAGAAAGCGTGCGAGTCGACAGTCGCTTGAAATTTGTCCAAATGTGTTTGATTGTGTTCATTGATTGATTCCTTGTGTTTGAGACTGTAACATAGAATCTATTTCAATGAGGTGCCATTATAAATAATTCAATTATCCCAAGGCAAGCTGCCTATACTTGTTTCTGCTCTAGTGGTCCGGGTAATTCACACCTCAGCTAAACAGCCAGAGTTTGCTGCATGAATGACAGTACGCAGTGTGTGTGCATGAACGCATGCTGCCATAAGCTTATGGACAGTATTCTGACGGACCGTCTCTGCTCTAATGAACGCTCTCTCTTATCTATGACAAATTTGCAGAAACAAATCAAAGTCGGAGAATAAAACTTATCAGAAAGTGGGTAACATAATTTAAAGAATATGTATGTTTTTACAATATACGAACTATAGCTAAACAAATTTGTTTTTTTTTTATACCAATTCTTTTTTGGTTGTGTAAGTTTCTTTATTCCATTTAAAAAAAACAACAACAACAACAAAAAAAAAAAACAAACAAGAATGAACAAGGCCGACACACTACCAGGTTTCAAAGAAGGCCATAAATTCAAAGCTGTAATCCAGTATTTTGCTGCGCTCTTGATTAAAACCAAATAAAAAAAATCTGCTCACTTTGCTTGAATTTATGATGCATTTACTGCCAACCATAAATGCAATATTGTGAAACAAATGTTTTATTTCATCTTATTACAGCAACTTTGGGAAACCTGCTTTTGAACCCCTAGTCTACTGTGTTATCACAGTATCCAGAGTGAGGTGGTAGAAATAATAGTCGATTTAAGCAATCATTGATATGCAATTCAACACTATAATAACTTAGTATTCATCAGGCAGCTACAGTGTATGCAAGGATAGACTTCTCAGGAATTTAAATACGGCAAAACTACTCCTCTGGCACACATGTGCACCATCCTGTACATTAACATGCAGGGTCGCGTGCACGGTTATTTAGTATGAGCTCTTCAAGGTCAGACAAAGTTGAAATGCCCCTTTTATCATGAAAAACGCATGCAGCGGGTCAATGCATCTTCAAGATGCAAGAAAGGTGTGCAGAGAAACTCTAAAATTGGCTTTTAGTGTGCAGAGTCTGAGGTCTAAATGTGGCTCATACCTCAGGAATGAAAGCAACTCTGCCTGTCTTGAAATCAATTGAAACCCTCTGAGCTCATTCTTGTGGCATGCTGGAATTATCAATAACAGAGGCGAGTTCAAACGCAGAGAAACAATATGCGATATGTCAGAGAATGCAGTGCTTGTATAGAGTTTTACTGAAGCGACACTGAAAATATCTGAAGATATCCGTCAGTCTAAGGTCATGTCAATGGATAGTTTACAAAAATGGGAACTCGCTATCGCTTTAACACGTTTTGGTGAAATTCTGAATTTATGTGAAACACAAAAACAGATCAGAAACAAGTCAACATGCTCCTATAATTAAACGTTCAGCAAATTAAAAGTTTGCTGAAGGATCTTCAGCCTTGCACCGTTTGCCATGTGTCACATCCTAACCTTATTCAGGATGATGAATGTCAAGAATATCGGTGTTCACAATAGAGGAAAAAAAATATAACAATTTAGTATTGGTAACTGAATGAAGAGTTTGTTTCTATAACCAAGCAAGTTTACACTAATGTTTTAAGTATATCTTAAGTGTATGCAAAAGACGATAAAAGGATTTCAACCCATGGTTTGTTATAGTCAACGTCCCCCACATGGTGCTTAAATAGTCTATCCATTTATGGAGTTAGATTTGTTTCGGAATTATTCAATCAAAAAAAATAAATAGAAAAGAAACGTCAAA